>NC_142460.1:66200142-66503172 GCF_049115385.1 Moschus berezovskii
TAAATCTAACAATATATATGACCATTTAGAGCAAAACTTTGTTTTAAAAAATCCAATTGAACAAAACTTAAAAAAATAAAATCCAATATAATGCAGCAAGACATCTCATAAGCAATATTTGAGATCAATTTGACCAGTGCTACAATCCAAAGTCAAGAGACCTTGGACAAAACTGACTCTATCATTAATTAGCTGGGTCACCATGATCACATCACTTAAATAAACTAGACCTCAATTTCAACATATATAGAACAGTGCATGGGATGCCTCATTATAATATTTCAAGATCATTTTAAAAATGGTTTACTTTAATGGATTTATAGATACTTTATGTGTCCCTCATGGCTTATATTTAGTGGAATCATGCACAGAAGAAGTGATGTAAACCAGAACCAGAATAGACCACAGGGTAGTTTCTTAGCCTCAGAATAGTCAGTTTCCCTGAGCCTGATCACTTTTGCATATTAACCTCATTAATATCCATCTTATAAGTTTGTTATAAAATTTAAAATAAATATACTTAAAAATATGTCTCATTAGTAACTCTCATTCATTGCTGGAGGGAATATAAACTGCTACAGCCACTTTGAAAGACAACAGTTCAGTTCAGTTCAGTCACTCAGTCATGTCCGACTCATTGCAATTCCATGGACTGCAGCACACCAGGCTTCACTATCCACCACCAACTCCTGGAGCTTACACAAACTCATGTCCATTGAGTCGGCGATGCTATCCAACCATCTCATCCTCTGTCATCCCCTTCTCCTCTCACCTTCAATCTTTCCCAGCATCAGGGTCTTTTCATTTTTTTATATATATTTTCTTTTTATTTATTTATTTATTTTTATTGGAGGCTAATTATTTTACAATATTATATTGGTTGGTTTTGCCATACATTGACATGAATCCGCCCCGGGTGTACATGAGTTCCCCCTCCTGGACCCCGCCTCCCACCTCCCTCCTCCCCTTATCCTCCCTCTGGGTCATCCCCGCACACCAGCCCCGAGCATCCTGTAACATGCATCGACCCTGAACTGGTGATTCGTTTCACATATGACAACATACATGTTTCAATGCCATTCTCCCAAATCTTTTCAAATGAGTCATTCTTCACTTCAGGTGGCTGGAGTATTGGAGTTTCAGCTTCAGCATCAGTCCTTCCAATTAATATTCAGGACTGATTTCCTTTAGGATGGACTGGTTGGATCTCCTTGCTGTCCAAGGGACTCTCAAGAGTCTTCTCCAACACCACAGTTCAAAAGCATCAATTCTTCAGTGCTCAGCTTTCTTTATAGTCCAACTCTCACATCCATACAAGACTACTGGAAAAAACATAGCTTTGACTAGATGGACCTTTGTTGGCAAAATAATGTCTCTGCCTTTTAATATGCTGTCTAGGTTGGTTGTAACTTTCCTTCCAAGGAGTAAGCATCTTTTAATTTCATGGCTGCAGTTACCATCTCCGGTGATTTTGGAGCCCCCCAAAATAAAGTCTGTCACCGTTTCCATTGTTTCCCCATCTATTTGCCATGAAGTGATGGATGCCATGATCTTAGTTTTCTGAATGTTGAGTTTTAAGCCAACTTTTTCACTCTCCTCTTTCACTTTCATCAAGAGGCTCTTTAGTTCTTCACTTTCTGTTGTGGTGGCATCTGCATATCTGAGGTTATTGATATCTCTCCCAGCAATCTTGATTCCAGCTTGGGCTTAATACAACCCAGCATTTCTCATGATGTACTCTGCATATAAGTTAAATAAGCAGGGTGACAATATACAGCCTTGACGTACTCCTTTCCCGATCTGGAACCAGTCTGTTGTTCCATGTCCAGTTCTAACTGTTGCTTCCTGACCTGCATACAGGTTTCTCAAGAGGCAGGTCAGGTGGTCTGGTATTCCCATCTCTTTCAGAATTTTCCACAGTTTGTTGTGATCCACACAATCAAAAGCTTTGGCATAGTCAATAAAACAGAAGTAGACCTTTTTCTGGAATTCTCTCTCTTTTTTAATGATCCAATAGATGTTGGCAATTTGATCTCTGGTTCCTCTGCCTTTTCTAAATCCAGCTGTAACAACTGGATGACAACAGATTCTTATAAATTAAACACTTTTTTACTATATGATCCAGCAATCTCACTCCTGAGTATTTATCCATAGGAGTTGAAATTTTATATCCAGATTAAAAGCCTGCACACAAATGAGTATAGCTACCTTGTTCATTGTTGCCCAAACTTGGAAGCAGGCAACATGTCCTTCAGTAGGTGAATGGATAAATAAACTGAGGCACATCCAGACGATAGACTATTATACAGCATTAAAAAATAAAAGAGCTATCAAGCCACATAAAGACATGAAGGAAACAAATGCCTATCACTAAGTAAAAGAAGCCAATCTGAATGACCATCATCAAAAAGCCTACAAAAAATAAATGCTGGAGAGGGTGTGGAGAACAGGGAAGCCTCCTACACTACTGGTGGGAATGCAAACTGATACAACCATTATGGAGAACAAAATGGAGATTCCTTTAAAAAAAAAAAGAAAACTAAGAATAAAACTACCGTATGACCAAGTAATCCCACTATTGGGCATATACCCTGAGGAAAACAGTACTGAAAAAAGACACATATACCCCAGTGTTCATTGCAGCACTATTTACAACAGCTGGAACATGGAAGCAACCAAGATGTCCATGGGCAGATGAATGGATAAGGAAGTTGTGGTACATATATACAATGGAATGTTCCTCAGCTATAAAAAGAAATGCATTTGAGTCAGTTCTAATGAGGTGGGTGAACCTAGAGTCTATTATACAAAATGAAGTAAATCGGAAAAAGACAAATAATGTATATTAATGCATATATATGGAATCTAGAAAGATGGGTACCGATGAACCTACGTGCAGGGCAGCAATAGACACAGACATAAAGAACAGACTTATGGACTCAGTAGAACAAGGAGAGGGTGGGATGATTTGGGAGAATAGCTTTGAAATTTATACATTACCATAAGTAAAATAGATAGCCAGTGGGAGTTTGGTATATGCAGCAGGAAACCCAAAGCCAGTGCACCGGGACAAGCTAGAGGGATGGGGTGGGGAGGGGGGCTCAGGGTGGAGGAGACACATGTATGCTTATGGCTGATTCATACTGATGTATGGCAAAAACCATCACAATACTGTAAGGTAGGTATCCTCCAATTAAAATAAATTTTTTAAAAAAGAAGCCAATCTGAAATGGCTACATATGGTATGATTCCAACTATGCCATCCTGGAAAAGACATACTGTGGCAACAGTTAAAAGATCAGTGGTTGCTGGGAAGAAGGGGGGTGGAGGGATGACCAGATGCAGCACAGAGTGGTTTTAGGATTTTTAGTAGGGAAACTACCCTGTAGATACTGGAATGATGGATACGTGATATCATACATTTTCAAACCCATAGAATGCACAGCACCAAGACTGTGGAAGTTGGGTGCTAATTTTTTGTCGATACAGTTTCATGGGTTGTAACCAATGCAGCCATCTGGTGCAGGACATTGATACTGGGGGAGACAGTGCTTGTGTAGGGGAACAAGTTAAATGGGAACTCTTGTACTTCCCACTCAATTTTTCCGTGAATCTAAAACTGCTCTAAAAAAGAAAGTCTATTTTTATAAAAATTACATTACACTAAGGGGGTTTAAATAAAATTCTAACTCAGTCTCTTTTCAAAGGTGAGCATGAGTTTCCCAGAAAATACACTCAACAAAATAACTGTGTTGATGGCAAAAAGATATATTTGTAGCTGCTCCACCACTCCCATGGGAGGAATGGTGGAGAGAAAGGGGAAAAAGTCAACTTGTCTGACTAAGTATCAAAATACTTTTATTTTAACATTAACCAAGACTTTGTAATTATCAGAGAGGTCATTTAATAAAAAATATTAGACAGCATATAGAGAAGGGAGAGAGAGAATAAAACTGTTGTCCTTGATTAAACTCTTCATTTTGTCAAATAAGCACAAGTATCCTTTCAAATAATCATGACAAGATCCAACCCATTTAGGCAGTTGCTTTCCAAACTGTGCAGCTGTGCTATAATCCAGCTTATTGGAAATTCTCAAAATTGTGATATTATAGCCTAGGAAAAGCAAATTACAGTTGAGAAACTCCACTGATTTCCAACATGAGGGGAAAGTACCTTGCATTTTCACATGATGAGTATTAATTTCTCAGAGATAAAATCTCTCCAGTATTGCTTTAGAATTATTAAAATGTCTCAGTTATAAGTCTGCAAACCTTTCTGTTACTTAAGTGAACAAGCCATAATCTTTGAATAATTATACGGCTGTTAGAATGGCACAGGCCTAGGAAGAGACAAGTGGCCTTACAGAATTGTATACCTCACACAATCATTCCTTTCAAGTCCAAGTCCTCACCCAAGAGCAGCTTTCATCTCTTTTCAGTGATAAGCACATAATAAGATTATCCCCTGTTCAGACAGGTCACTTCAGCACAAGTCAGAAAGCATGAGGGGACAGAAATACAAATATTCAAAACAAGCCTCAAAAAGAGTTATGAAGAATTCCTAAACATTTTGAGATTTTAAAACAAATATGTTGGCTCAACTCATTTGGAACCAATCAAGTCTTTCCTATTCACCTACTGTGAGTAAAGAACAATGACATATCTATAACATTTTTGGATAACCACAGTAGTCTTTTCTAATTTCTAACTTCTTTCTTTCCCTTCTCAAGGACCAAATAGATACATGGTATTTTCCTTAAGAAAAAACAAAAAGCAAACACTAAGACACATCGGGTTTCCTTATGACAGTTTATCTGAGAAAATGGAATAACAAGCATTCGTGTTTATTTTCCAGCTAGGACTGAAGATTTAATGGGACTATATGTTATACTCAGGACCAGGAGATGGCCGGTTAAAGAAAGCTGGTTGAGGGGAACAATCAAATATTGATTATTACGTTAAGCATTTTAACTAGAACATGAAAATATACATGTATTTACCAATCTTCAGATATAATGAATATTGCAATATCACATTCAAATTCTCAATTAGTCTCAGAGCAGGAAAGAACACAGGGTCCCTTGTCAAGGAGTTTCAGTGAAAATGCCTTCTAGATTAGTTTGATCCTTCCTTCTAATATCAATTCCTTCATTCACACATAATTAAGCAGCAAGCACACACAGTGCCATGTTTTTATCAACATCCAAAGCCTTTATTATAGTTTTCATAGAAATAATTTTCCTTCAAATATTTGTTTCATTGATGTATGTAGTGCCTAATTAGATTACATAATTATAATATAGTAAACATATAGTAGAGTATATAATTAAATACTAAAACTGGAATAAAAAGATTTTAGAGCAAGCAATTTAATTGGTGGTAGCAGTATATGGTTGTGCTAGAAAGTAGCCTACAGCTTCTGTGAACAGGCTCAGTGCACTATCAGTATTAGAACAGCCTTTAATAGGGGGAAAAAACAGCAGCAAATACAGAAAGTTAGTGAATCAATGTCAACTGGAAGTGTTTCTATAAAACTAATTGGAAATCTGGATTATGCCCTTGAGAAAACAGGCCTAATTAACACCTTTCCCAAACATCGTTCCAAACCCACATTATTTGGGTGTTTCTAAAAGTCTTATTTTTCTCTGGGGGGAGGGTGGGTAGAGGATATTATGGGCAGTTTACAAGTGCTATAGGAATGTCTTTAAGCTTATTTTTTTAATTCACAATTTTAAAAATCATGTAAATATATTCTGCATCACCCAGAAAGCCACTTCATAGCTGAATTCTGTCTCCACAACAATGATGATCATGGGAGCACTAAGGACCACCTAAAGGCACAGAACTTAACTTTGTATGCAGGGATAAGCATGGCTAACTACTATCAGTTGGTAACACCTAATGTCAAACTAAGTGTTCTGCACTGTTGTTGAAGTAATTTTACCAATTAAAAAGAAAATTTTCCTCTTACCAAGAGAATCTATACTTGAAAGGCATGTCTTTCATAGAAATGTACTTCAGTTTAAGGTATTAAAACTGAAGCAAATTTGATATAAAAACAACATTGTCTGGTGAAGAAATGTATTAATTGTCACAAATTATGGGAAACAGCATAAACTTAAACAGCATAAACATGGACTTAATTCACTAGGCCATTCAGGTATTACCTAAATCAAATTGCTTATTATTATACAGTGGAAGTGACAAATAGATTAAAGGGATTAGATCTGGTAGACAAAGTGCCTGAAGAACTATGGATGGAGGTTTGTAACATTGTACAGGAGGCAGTGACCAAAACTACCCCAAAGAAAAAGAAATGAAAGAAGGCAAAGTGGTTGCCTGAAGAGGTCTTAAGACAGTTGAGAAAAAAAGACAAGCAAGCAAAAGGCAAGGGAAAAAGAGAGAGAGATAACCAACTGAATGCAGAGTTTCAGAGAATAACAAGGAGAGATAAGAAAGCCCTCGTAAATGAACAGTGCAAGGAAATAGAGGAAAACAATAGAATGGGAAAAACTAGAGATCTCTTCGAGAAAAATGGAGACACCAAGGGAATATTTGATGCAAGGATGGGCATGATAAAAGAAAGAAATGGCAAGGATCTAACAGAAGCATAAGATATTAAGAAAAGGTGGCAAGAATACACAGAAAAAATATACAAAAAAGTCTTAATGACCCAGATAACCATGATGATGTAGTCATTCACTAGAGTCAGACATCCTGGAATGTGAAATCAAGTGGGCCTTAGGAAGCATTACTAGGAACAAAGACAGTGGAGGTGATGGAATTCTAACTGAGCTATTTCAAATCCTAAAAGATGATGCTGTTAAAGTGCTGAACTCAATATGCCAGAAAATTTAGAGAACTCTGCAAGGGCCACAGGACTGGAAAAGGTCACTTTTCACTCCAATCCCAAAGAAGGGCGATGCTGAAGAATCAAACTACCACATAACTGCACTCATTTCACATGCTAGCAAGGTAATGCTCAAAACCCTTCAAGTTAGGCTTCAACAGTATGTGAACCAAGAACTTCCAGATATACAAGCTGGATTTAGGGAAGGTAGAGGAATCAGAGATCAAATTGCCAACATCCTTTGGATCATAAAAAAGCAAGAGAATTCCAGAAGTCCTCTTCATTGACTACACTAAAGCCTTTGACTGTGTGGATCACAACAAACAGTGGAAAATTCCTAAAGAGATGGGAATACCAGACCACCTTACTTGTCTCCTGAGAAACCTGTATGTGGGTCAAGAAGCAACAGTTAGAATTGGACATGGGACAATGGACTGGTTCCAAATTGGGAAAGGAGCATGACAAGGCTGTAAATTGTCACCCTGTCTATTTAATTTACATGCAGACTACATGGTGCTAAATGCCAGACTGGATGAATCACAAACTGAAATCAAGACTGATGAGAATAACATCAACAACCTCATATAAGCAGATTATACCACTCTAATGGCAGAAAGGGAAAAGGATCCAAAGAGCCTCTTGATGAGAGTGAAAGAGGAGAGAGAAGCAGCTGGCTTGAAACTCAACATCCAGAAAAACGAAGATCATGGCATGCAGTCTCATTCAGTTCAGTTCAGTTCAGTCGCTCAGTCGTGTCCGACTCTGCGACCCCATGAATCACAGCACGCCAGGCCTCCCTGTCCAAGCTCCCTGTCCAGCTCCCAGAGTTCACTCAAACTCATGTCCATCGAGTGGGTGATGCCATCCAGCCATCTCATTCTCTGTCGTCCCCATCTCCTCACGCTCCCAACCCTTCCCAGCATCATGGCAAATAGATGGGGGGAAAGTGGAAACAGTGATAGATTTTCTTTTCTTGGGCTCCAAATCACTGTGGATTATGACTGCAACCACAAAATTAAAATTCATTGGTCCCTGGAAAAAAAATGTACAGATTAATACAAGAAAAGATATAAAACTGCTGTAATCCCTGTCTTCTTGGGGTTTGCCCCATGGCAAACCTAGACAGTATATTAAAAAGCAGAGATATCACTTTGCCGACAAAGGTCCACATAGTCAAAGCTATGGTTTTTCCAGTAGTCATGTACAGATGTGAGATTTGGACTATAAAGAAGGCTGAGGGCTGAAGAATTGATGCTTTTGAATTGTGGTGCTGGAGAAAACTTCTGAGAGTGCCTTGAACTGCAAGGAGATCAAACCAGTCAATCCTAAAGGAAATCAACCCTGAATATTCATTGATGCTGAAGCTCCAATACTTAGGCCACCTGATGTGAAGAACTGACTCACTGGAAAACATCCTGATTCTGAGAAAGATTGAGTGCTGGGAGAAAAGGAAGACAGAGGATAAGATGGTCCAGATGGCATCAGTGACACAATGGATATGAGTTTAAGCAAACTCCAGGAGATAATGAAGGACAGAAAAACCTATTGGAGTTCATGGGGCCACAAAGAGTTGGACAAAACTTAGTGACTGAACAACAAGATCTAAATGTATTCATATTCAGCAAAGATCCAATAGAAGTTTTCAACAGTACAAATTTTCTACCTAGGAATTAAGAGAAGGAATAGGGAAACCTGAGCTATAAATCACATTTTTAAATGAGGTACACTAATCATTTCCAGAATTTGCAGATTGACATCAGTTTGAGAGCAGGCTTAATGTTTAAAATATTACTATTTTCCACATGTGCAGAAATTGAGAACTTCAGATATTTTCCTTCTCAGGTAATTTGATTAGGTGCCACTGTAATATAGAATTCAATAATAGAACATTGATGATCTTATCTTGAATAAACATGGAAGTTTTAAAGTGATATATTATTGACAATGGCATCTAGGATTGTTCATTGGTCAAGTTTTGGAGAAGAGTGAACTGATTACGAGGAACAATTTAAAAAACTTTGAAATCATTAATCCCATTCAAAACACTTATATAAGCAGGCATTCTCTGCATTTGTAGAACTGAAGCTCAAACACACAAAGTAAATATATTACACCTAATAAGAAGTAATTTTGTTTCAGCAAAACATGCATATTAAAATACATCATTAAATTATATTTGATTTTTTATTACTTGCTTATTTGAAAATCTGTTTCACTTTTATAGTTGTGTAAAGAGTCATACACAAGGACTTAATACACATGTACAAATTTAAAATAACTAAGTAATAGTAAAACATAGTAAAGTCCAGCAGAAGGCCATCTGGGTAGTGACCATATCCTTTGGGGGTCCCACCTGTCACTGTACACACCTCAGCCTGCTGGTATCACAAAGTATCCAAGGCTCACCTGTGCCTCCTTTCCCAGGACTGTAATCAGACATTTCTCCAAAGCAGGAATTCAGTAGACAAGATCTGGGCACCAGTAAACTCACTGTTACTATGGTGCTATTTCTTCTGTACCCTTCTATTGAATAGAATTAGAAACTATATTTTTATAATATTTTTATTAGAGGATAATTGTCTTACAATATTCTGTTGGTTTCTACCATACATCAACATGAATCAGCCACAGGTATAGGTATGTCCCCTGTCTTCTGAACCCCCTTCCCATCTCCCTCCCTCTAGGTTGTCACAGAGCACTGGGTTGAGACACCTGTACCCCATGTTCATTATAGCAATTTTTACAATAGCTTGGAAATGGATGCAACTTAGATGTCCATCAACAAATGAATGGATACAGAAATTGTGGTACATATATACAGTGGAATATTACTCAGCTGTAAAAAAGAATGCAGTTCAGTCAGTCCTAACGAGATGGATGAATCAAGAAATATATTTTTAAATATTACAGATTCATATTGATTAGTTCATACTTATATTTCCAATTCAAATTCATTAAAACACATGATTCTGACTCACCTTCCCAATTCTACATCTGCCTCTTTTTCCTACAGTGAGAACCGTTGTTCCCAGTGTCAGTATTTTTACTTACTCTCTCCTACGATACTCATACAAGTTTCAAGATCTCTCTTCTGTCCTGCTCTTCTTCCCAGACACCTTAGTCCCAGAGCTATAGGATGGCCCAGAGTAAGACAAGCATTTCTATGTTATGGGGGAGCCATAACGTCTCAGTGTAAGAAATGGAAGCCTACCCAGGGTCCCTGAGACCTGCTTCTGTGATTTGTCAGGTTAAAATTATTTTTAGAATAACACTAAGATACTATTTGCTTTTTGCACTTTTATTGTTTGACAAGAGTACTGTGGAGTTCTTCAAAAGCTACAGGACTTCACATGAAAGCTAGATTTTCTTCATGCATATATACACATACCTCTTCATATATATAGTCATATATATTTTTTCAATCAAAACAACATAATGCAGTAGTTTGAATGCAGAAGCAGATATGGAATCTTGTGGCCGTCTAGTAAACAAACATTAGAGATTTGCAGAAATATAAAACAGTGCTATACTTCCCATTAAATCTGTTTCCTTTTGGAAAATGTTTTTCATAAAACTTTTATTTATATTAACATGAAATAGGTTTACCATGATTATTTTTAATGAAAAGAATTCATTTAAAATATTAATTGATAAATGTTTTAAATTTGTTTTGTTTTAATTGCTAAATATTAACTCAATAAATTAAAAACAAATTAAATTAATAAATAATTCACATAAATTAAGGCTCTTTGGAGTCCCCCATAATTTTTAAGAGTGTAAAAGAGTCCTGAGGCTCTCACACCTGAGACCCAACACCTTAATATAACACTGATAAGAAAAAAAAAGGAGAAAGAACTCTGACAGGAAAGTATTATTCACTCAATCATATCTAACTCTTTGGGAACCCATAGACTGTAGCCTGTCAGGCTCCTCTCTCCATGGACTTCTCCAGGCAAGAATACTGGAGTGGGTATCCATTCCCTTCCCCAGGGGATCTTCCTGACCCAGGGATTGAACCGAGGTCTCCTGCATTGCAGGCAGACTCTTACAATCTGAGCCACTAGGAAAAGCCCGAGATAGGAACAGATAGGAACTTACATATAATAACCAAATGTAGTGATTGTGTCTTGTTTGAATTTTAATTCTAAAAAATTTTAAAAAAAGATATTTTTGAGACATAAGAAAAATTCATCTATGTAGTATTAGATGACATTAAGAAATTTAAATTGTCTTTGGTTCGAAAATGGCATAGTGATTATGAAGAAAAAAATACAGGTGAAATTAAATGATGACTAAAATTTTCTTTAAAATGACTCCAGGAGAAAAATGTAGCAGGGAGTAGATGAAATAAAACTGCGAACTACTGATGACTCAGGATGATGGATATATAAGGTAACGATAATGCTCTCTACATTTTTATTATGGAAATTCTCCAAAATAAACTTTACAAACAAAGAGAAACAATAAAAACTTAGAAAACACTGATTTTGAAGATTTTCAGGGATGAATGCTAAGTTGCTTCAGTCATATCTGACTCTGTGTGACCCTATGGACTATAATCCTCCAGGCTCCTCTGTCCATGGGTTTCTCCAGACAAGAAGACTGGAGGGAGCTGCCATGCCCTTCTCCTGGGGGATCTTCTTGACCCAGGGATCAAATCCACATCTCCTATGTCTCCTGCTTTGGCAGTTGGGTTTTTTACCACTAGTGCCATCTTGAAACAATTTTCTAATTGATTAAGTTTAATTTCTAACCACTGTGAATGAGAATTTCAGTAGATGTTCATGTACTTCTACTTCAAAAATTTCCCCAGATTATTATGCAGATATCTCTGACTCTATGGGAAATCCCAGGAAAATCTGAAGTTACAAAATAAATTTAGTTACTGGAATGGGAAATACCTAAACCAATTAAGGGATTCTAGTAAGAAAAACAGTTTAGAGTAGAACTAGAAGGGAGATTTTTTTATTCTTAACCAAGTCAGATCAGTTAACATTTTCCAGCAAGAAAAGGAAACTTGCTCAAGTATTAAAGTCTTTTGGGAACAAGTTAATTAATCAATTTAATTACACAATTGTCTTATGCAAAGCAGAATTTGGGGAAGTAAAGTGTGTATATAATAGAGTTGCTAATACTTCGGCCACCTTGTGCGAAGAGTTGACTCACTGGAAAAGACTGATGCTGGGAGGGACTGGGGGCAGGAGGAGAAAGGGATGACAGAGAATGAGATGGCTGGATGGCATCACCGACTCGATGTACATGAGTTTGAGTTAACTCCGGGAGTTGGTGATAGGGAGGTCTGGCGTGCTGTGATTCATGGGGTCACAAAGAGTCAGAGAGGACTGAGCGACTGAACTGAACTGAACCCTTTAACCTAGTTAGAGATCTAAGAGACAGGAAGACTTAAATATACAAAACAATGTGCGGCAGAAAAGATCAAGTTTCCTGCGCACTTGAGTAGGGGTTATTCCATCCTCCATAGGGAGACTATGGTTATAAATGCTCCCCAGGTGGCACAGTGGTAAAGAATCTGCCTGCTAATGCAGGAGACACAACAGACAACCAGTTTAATCCCTGGGTCAGGAAGATCTCCTGGAGATGGAAATGGAACCCCACTCCAGTATCCTTGCCTGGGAAATCCCATGGACAGAGAAGCCTGGCAGGTTACAGTCCATGGGCTCACAAAAGATTCAGAAATGACTGAGTACAAGTACATCATTTCATCCTCCATCACTATCCTTACTCCATCCCTGATATTAAAGCAAGACAGGTGTTGAAAATTACTCCACATAGACTCAGTAAGAAATGTCCATTCAGAAAAGATATTTAACTAAAAAATAAAGCTATATATAAAATAATAAAGGAGGCCCATGCCAGTTATACTGTAATCATGAATTTAAATGGAAAACCAAGGACTATCAGTTATATACATGAAGAGAACCAACATTATAAAAGAGAAAGATTTCTTACCCCCCAAAAGAGAGAAAAAACAAAAACTAACAATTTTGAGATCTTAGTGGAAACAATTCAAGGTATAGAAGAAAAAAAACTTTTAAGACAAAAAAAAATGTATAATTCACTCAGAGTTAGAAATTATATCCATAACACTAAAACAGAAAGCAATGAAAAAGGAAGAGAATAAGAAAGAACTTTAAGGAATTTTTTAATAGCCAGGATAAATATTTAGTATAATGACTGGAAAACAAAATTATAGTAATCTCCAAGAACAATCCCACCAAGACACAGACTATATCAAAGACAAGAGACACACAGAACCAATCCAGGAAATTCAATTAACAGGAACTTCAAGGATTGAAAAGAAAATATTGAGAGAAAAAGTTACCAAAGGGGATAATTTAAGAGTTAGAGGTCAATCTTCTGATTGAAAGGACCCACCAAGTATACATTAAAATTATTTCTTAATAATATTTTTTAAATATACCTTGAGGCACACTGTTCTGAAATTTTAGGTCAAGGATAAAGAATAAACGCTAAACAAAAACAAAAGAACAAGAATAATACTGACAACCAAACTTCTCATCAGCCACATTAGAAGCTATAATGCTGTCATAAATTAAGTGCATTACTGGCTCAAAATAATAATCTCACTGTATCAAACTCTGCCTCATAAATTTGTAGTCTTCTCTCATCTAACTGTTAGCTTAACCAAATGGCTTACATAGACCAGTGAGTTTTAGCAAGAGATGTGAAAGGAGTTTGCGTACGTTCAGTCTTTCTCTTGGACCCCTGCCACTATCATGAGAACACATTAGGGTAACTTGGAAGGAAAATAAAAGTGACATGGAAAGCAGCTCAGTCACCCCAGACGAAGTCATCCGAGCCCAACCTACAACTAGCCAACTCCCAAATACATGATTCCATTTAAAATCAGCAGTCATATAGCTGTTCTCAAGAGATCACAGACTTCTAAGTGTCCCAACTGACACTAAAATAACTGCCCAGACAATTCATGAAATTGGGAGCAATAATAAATGGTTGATTTGATTTCTGCCATATTATAAAGCAATTATCGATCAATTAAAAATAAATAGTTTTTTTTAAAAAAAAAAAAGGTTGGATTTATTTGAGCTTCTACATTTAAAGTGTCTTCCCTGGTAGCTCAGATGTAAAGAATCCACCTGCAATGCAGGAGACCCTGGTTTGATTCCTGGGATGGGAAGATCCCCTGGAGAAGGGATAGCCTACCCACTCCAGTATTCTTGGAAATCCCTTGTGGCTCAGCTGGTAAAGAACCTGCCTATGATGCGGGAGACCTGGGTTCGATCCCTGGGTTGGGGAGATCCCCTGGAGAAGGGAAAGGCTACCCACTCCAGTATTCTGGCCTGGAGAAGTCCATGGACTGCATAGTTCACGGGGTCACAAAGAGTTGGACATGACAGAGGCTCTTTCACATTTAAAGTATTTTGTTATGCATCATTGTTGTGGCAATAGATAACAGACAGGAACACAAAGGACCAATGCCCTCAAATATTTGACGGAAAGTTTTAAACCTAAAATTCAATACCTAGTCAAACTATCAATCAAGAGTGAAGGCAAGAACAAGACATTTCACAAATGCAAGAATAAACATCTATTGCTTTTCATCACTTTCTTAGGAAATTGCTTACAAATGTTTTCCAGAAAAAATTCAAAGCAAGACAGACCAAGACACTGTATCTAGAAAACAGTGAATCCAATCCAGAATTTTTAGGACAAAAGCCATGCTTTAGGCCCAGGGAGAATTTCAAGAATATCAAAATATAGGCTAAGGAGGACACAGGTTTCGATCTCCAAGTGGGGTGAGGAGCAGGGACTCAGTCAAACAGTAAATACGACTGAGAGATCAGAAAGTAGTGATAATGTAATAAAGAAGTAATAGTGCAGGGGTGACATCAGTGAAAGTGGAAGAGTAAGGACATCTGAAAAGCCTCTCCTTCATAAAAGCAATGAGAACACTGGTAAAATTTGCCAAAATCAACTTTTTTAGAAATCTGGAAATGAACCAAAGGCTTGTAGCAATCCAGGGAGCATTTGTTCAAAACAAGTGACCAAATCTCAGTAAATACAGTGAGTTTTGTGGCATTTTAATTTGCCCAATTCTCATCCCCTAGCTTTGCAGTATGGTTGAAAAGCAATAAGCCATGATCATGGTGAAAACCAGCAGCCACTCTATGGGGCACCTCTTCCCCAGAACACTATTATTTGACTTATCTGCTCATGCCCTGGAAGATCCCACTCACAAAGATGTTTTTATCTTCTTCAATCTCATAAAGTCTGTTAGTCAGTCAGTCATGTCCGACTCTTTGCAACCCTATGGACTGTAGCCCACCAGCCTCCTCTGTCCCCGGGATTTTCCAGACAAGAATACTGGAGTGAGTAGCCATTCCTTTCTCCAGGGGATCTTTCCAACCAAGTCATCAAACTCAGGTCTCCTGCACTACAGGTGAATTCTTTACCATCTGAGCTAACAGGGAAGTCCAAAGCTCATCCAGTGTGAGAATTATGTCTTCACATGTGAAAGAATGAAGTTGGACATCTTATCTTACGCAATATACAAAAATTAACTCAAAATGAATCAAAGACCTAGGAGGTAAAGCTATACAATTCTTATATGAAAATAGGTTTAATTTCTGTGATCTTAGATTAGAAAATGATTTCATAGATACAACACCAAAAGCTTAAGCACTGCAAGAAAAAAAATAGATAAATTTGACTTCATTAAAATTAGAAACTTTGTGTTTCAAAAGACACTATCGAGAAGGTGAAAAGACAATTCATAGAATAGGAAATTTCACATTTGATAAGAGTCTAGAATTCAGAATATTTAAAAAAAAAATTCTTAGCACCTTATTGTTAAGACAACACACTAAAAAATACACAAAGAAACTGAACAGATGTGTCTCCAAAAAGGGTATACAAATGTCCAAGTGCATAAAAAGATACTCAATGTCATTAGCAAAATACCAGTCAAAACCACCAACTAGGATGATGGCAGTTAAAAAGAGAAACAATGACAAGTATTGGTGACAGTGTAGAAAAATCAGAACCCTCATAAATAAGATGTAAAATGATGCAGCGACTTGGGAAACAGTTATAATTACTCAAAAGTTCAACATAGAGTTACCATATGAGTCAGCAATTCCATTCCCAAGAGAAATTAAAATCTAAGTTCACACCAAAACTTATACAAATATTCACAGCAACAATATTCATAGTATCCAAAAAGTGGAAATAATCCAAATTTCCATCAACTAATGAATAAGTAAATATAATATATCCATAGACTGGAATATTATTAAGCTACATAAAGGAATGAAATACTGATATGCTATACTATGGATGAACATGTCACAACATGAATGAAACCATTATGCTAAGTCAAAAAAACCAGACACGAAAGTTCACACAGTGTTAGGATTCCATTTATATGAAATGTTCAAAATAGACAAATTCAAAGATGAAAAGTGAACTAATGGTTGCCAGCATCTGGGGTAGAGAGGAATGTGGAATGATTTCTAAACAGTTTCATCTAAAGTGCTAAGCAAGTTTCTTATTTAGGATAATAAATTATTCTGAAGTTAGATAGTGGTAATGGTTGCACAACTTTGTGAATGTCTTATACTAAAAGCAACTTAATTGCATACTTTAAAAGGTTAAATTTTATGACTTGTGAATTAAAGCTTGATTTTTAAAACTAGTGGAGGATAAGAATCTCAAAGCTCCATCTCTTCAAAAAGTCACAGTCTAAATACGTGGCAAACTGAAATGGGAAATAATATTAAACAATGGTAGAGTATAAGAAAAAAGAATTCATGACTTCTGGTTTCTGGTACAACACAGGAGTTTAGAAGTCACCACTCTATCCTAACAATAAACAAAAAGCAGAACAAATTGAAGTATTAAAAATTTTTCTTAGATGTACAAGAGAAGTCAAGTCATGAAGCAAATTGGTGCCCCCAAAACTGGAGAGACTGACAAGTGAATTCAAACAATCACAACTTATGGTTCAACTCACAAGCTGAAATTTCTACAGGAACCAGCGCTATGGTAGAAAAATCAGAAAGGTAACTGATGAATTTTTGAAGGCTCAGAGTGAACACATCTGACAGTGAAAAAAAACTTCAGGAAAACCTAGTCATAGGAGAGCCTCATTCATTCCTTTATGGCTTTTATCTCTAGGATATCAACCAGATTCTTACAGTAAATATCAGGGAGAAGGACCAGGGAAATGAACCAATTTGAAAAACACCAGAACACACTGTTCTTCTTAACAAGGTTTGCCCTCAGGGGAAACCATTTGACCAGAGCCTAAACCCATTAGAGCTTTATCACAGTTCAGCTGACCTGGAGGGAGGGAAATGCACATCTCCAGCCCTTTGTAGCATTCCATGTAGGGAAAGGAAAATACCCTTCTTCAGACCACTCAAGGGAAAAGAAATGCAAAAGAGCGAAATGGCTGTCTGAGGAGGCCTTACAAATAGCTGTAAAAAGAAGAGAGGCGAAAAGCAAAGGAGAAAAGGAAAGATATAAGCATCTGAATGCAGAGTTCCAAAGAATAGCAAGGAGAGATAAGAAAGCCTTCCTCAGTGATCAATGCAAAGAAATAGAGGAAAACAACAGAATAGGAAAAACAAGAGACCTCTTCAAGAAAATTAGAGATTCCAAGGGAACATTTCATGCAAAGATGGGCTCGATAAAGGACAGAAATGGTATGGACCTAACAGAAGCAGAAGATATTAAGAAGAGGTGGCAGGAATACACAGAAGAACTGTACAAAAAAGATCTTCACGACCAAGATAGTCACGATAATGTGATCACTGACCTAGAGCCAGACATCTTGGAATGTGAAGTCAAGTGGGCCTTAGAAAGCATCACTACGAACAAAGCTAGTGGAGGTGATGGAATTCCAGTTGAGCTATTTCAAGTCTTGAAAGATGATGCTGTGAAAGTGCTGCACTCAATATGCCAGCAGATTTGGAAAACTCAGCAGTGGCCACAGGACTGGAAGAGGTCAGTCTTCATTCCAATCCCAAAGAAAGGCAATGCCAAAGAATGCTCAAACTACCGCACAATTGCACTCATCTCATACGCTAGTAAAGTCATGCTCAAAATTCTCCAAGCCAGGCTTCAGCAGTATGTAAACCGTGAACTTCCAGATGTTCAAGCAGGTTTTAGAAAAGGCAGAGGCACCAGAGATCAAATTGCCAACATCCGCTGGATCATGGAGAAAGCAAGAGAGTTTCAGAAAAACATCTATTTCTGCTTCATTGACTATGCCAAAGCCTTTGACTGTGTGGATCACAATAAACTGTGGAACATTCTGAAAGAGATGGGAATCCCAGACCACCTGACCTGCCTCTTGAGAAACCTGTATGCAGGTCAGGAAGCAACAGTTAGAACTGGACATGGAACAACAGACTGGTTCCAAATAGGAAAAGGTGTACGTCAAGGTTGTATATTGTCACCTTGCTTATTTAACTTATATGCAGAGTACATCATGAGGAACACTGGGCTGGAAGAAGCAAAAGCTGGAATCAAGATTGCTGGGAGAAATATCAATAACCTCAGATATGCAGATGACACTACCCTTATGGCAGAAAGTGAAGAGGAACTCAAAAGCCTCTTGATGAAAGTGAAAGAGGAGAGTGAAAAGGTTGGCTTGAAGCTCAACATTCAGAAAACAAAGATCATGGCATCTGGTCCCATCACTTCATGGGAAATAGATGGAAAAACAGTGGAAACAGTGTCAGACTTTGTTTTTTTGGGCTCCAAAATCACTGCAGATGCTGATTGCAGCCATGAAATTAAAAGACGCTTGCTCCTTGGAAGGAAAGTTATGACCAACCTTGATAGTATATTAAAAAGCAGAGACATTACTTTGCCGACCAAGGTTCGTCTAGTCAAGGCAATGGTTTTTCCCGTGGTCATGTATGGATGTGAGAGTTGGACTGTGAAGAAAGCTGATCGCCGAAGAACCGATGCTTTTGAACTGTGGTGTTGGAGAAGACTCTTGAGAGTCCCTTATACTGCAAGGAGATCCAACCAGTCCATTCTAAGGGAGATCAATCCTGGATGTTCATTGGAGGGACTGATGCTAAAGCTGAAACTCCAATACTTTGGCCACCTCATGAGACGAGTTGACTCACTGGAAAAGACTCTGATGCTGGGAAAGGTTGGGGGTGGGAGGAGAAGGGGACGACGGAGAATGAGATGGCTGGATGGCATCACCAACTCTGTGGACATGAGTTTGAGTGTACTCCGGGAGTTGGTAATGGACAGGGAGGCCTGGCGTGCTGTGATTCATGGGGTCGCGGAGAGTCGGACACGACTGAGCGACTGAACTGAACTGAAGACCACTCAAGACATACTGTTTCACTTAGGGTGAGGGAAAAGAAGACAGAAGTATTTGTGACATTCACCGTCCAGAGGGATAGACTCACTAAAAGACTGACACCTAATCATAGGGCTACAGAATGCTTCTCCTTTTCCCTTACCTTGTCACCATGTTACTAAAGGCGTGTTTACAACAGTTCCTTTCATCTAGTACATGTTTTCTCAAGTATTAAAAATTACAAGACATACTAAAACACCAAAAAAGAGTCAGAAGGGACAGAGCATTCAAAGCAGACATGGTAGAGATGTTAGTCTTAGCAAACCAGAAACACTTAAAACAACCATGGTTACTATGTTAAAAGCTTGCTATGAAAAAACAATTGTTTTGAGTTGCTACGTAGCCATTTAACAGAATAACAACTATGCTCACACTCAAGAGTCTGGACATTAGATAAGGACCTGAGCTTAGGATTCCTGCCACAAGTTCCAACCTTGCTTTTTCTGGGGCACCTTTTAAAATAGCTACTTAGAGTGGAGCCCACAAAATTTAGTGACCTCAGCCCCAATCACCTGATAAGTAACAGGAGCTTCCTTCTATCCCTTGCTTACCTGTGACCCTGGATGGAGGATCACATTTCCCCCAGCTCATTGCACAGATCGCCTCCCTCATTTCTGGGATTTGTAAGTAATAAATCTTGTGACTTTACTTCCTTTATATGAGTGTACTAAAACTGCACTTTCAACCAAAATGTCCCTATAGTTATCACTTGCCCAGAGTGGGAGCCCAGATGACGAGGGAGCTACCTGCCAACCCCATGCGGGTGGTTTGTGCCTCCTCATTCAACAGGTCATCATCTGCATATTCTTAATATGCAAGCTACAGGCCCACCAATACAAGGCTTTAATAGATAAAGTCAACATCATGGAAGATCAGATGGACGGTCAATTTAAGCAGAGAGATGAAAATTCTAAGGGAAAAAACAAAAGGAAATGCAAGAGATCAAGAACACTGTAACTGAAATGAAGATTGCCTTTAATGGGTTTATTAGTGAACTGAACACGGCTGAAAAATCTCTCAGCCTGAGGATATCTCAATAGGAAACTTCCAATATTGAAAAAGAAGACTGAAAAAAAAAAACAGAATACTCAAGAGGACTTTGGGACAACTACAAAAAGTATAACATGTATATAATGGTAATATCAGAAGGAGAAGATAGAAAGGAATAGACGAAATATTTGAAACAGAAATAAGTGAGAATTTCCCCTAAATTAATGTCAGATATCAAATCCAGATACAGGAAGATCAGAGGACTCCAAGCAGGATAAACGCCAAAAAAACTGTACCTAGGCATATCATATTCAAATGATAGAAAATCAAAGATAAATGAAAAATTCTGAAGGAAATCAGAGGAAAAAAACACCTTACCTGTAGCAGAAAAAAAGATAAGAATTACATCTGATTTTTCCTCAGAATCCACGCTGGCAAGAAAAGAACAGAGTGGAATGCTTTAAGCATTGAGAGAAAAGAACCAAAAACCCAGAATTCTGTACTCTGTGAAATTATCCTTCAAAACTGAAGGAAAAAATAAAGACTTCCTCATACAAACAAAATTGAGGGGATGTGTTGCCTCTTTAGAAGAAACATTTAATAAAAAATTTCTCCAGAGAGAAGAAAAAGGAAGAAAAGAAGAGCATCAGAGAAGAAGTGAAGGTAAAATAAAAACCTTACTTTTCTTATTCTCAGTTGATTGAACAGACTAGTTTTCTCAGAATAAGAGTAACAATGTATTCAATCATGTGTGTTAATGTGTATATGGCATGTTTGCTTATAGACAAGTGAAATGAGAGATCGCAATGATACAGAGAACAATGAAGAAACTGGCATTATTTCATTATTATAAAATACATCATCCATTAAGTTCTGTAGTATTATTTGCGTGGGCTTGGACTAGTTGTATATTTCAAACTGTTGGGCAACCACTTGAAATACAAAAAAGATTGCTCTGGTGCCGTGTACTTGAAGTAGTTTGCTAAAAAGTGGTTACTGGGGGCTTCATGACTCGCTGGACTGATGGTGAAGGAGAAGGGAACGAGCCTGTCTGAGCCCAAGGAATTGGGGAAGTGGCGTCACAGAGGCAGAAATCCAAGACAGGAAACTGGCAGCTGATTGAGGGAAGACAATAAGGACACCGGGAGATGCAAGAAGAATATATTAAGCAGTTAAATAAGTGTCTGGAAAAAAATTTCAGTAAAATATGAATCTGAGAGGCATTTACGTAAATATAAGAATTAAACTGATATCAACAAAAGTTTGAAGAGGAAAACAAAAAAGAATTTTGAAGCATCCCAGTTAAATTTAGAGCATCCCTGGTGACAATGTAGGAGGAATAATATAGAGAAGTGCCATAGTTTAATGGGTTTCAAGGAAGGAAAAATTTCACTAAAATGTGTCCATAAGTATAAACACCGAATCTACAATTAAGGCCTTTCTAGTTGCGGGGTTCAGGCTCTCTAGTTGAGCAGCAGAGGCTCTCTAGTTGGGGCACACGGGCTAAGCTGCCCCATGGCATGTAGGATCTCAGTTCCCCAAGTAGGGATCGAATCCTGCATTGGAAAGCGGATTCTTAACTACTGGACCACCAGGGAAGTCCCTTTTCCTTTAAATGAAGTGGCAGGGCACTGCATGGTTTTGACAAGTGGTGACAGGATTCAACTTGCCACATAAAGGATCATGTTGGCTATGGTGTTAAAAATAGACCACTGTGGGACCAGGGTAGACCAGTTAGAAAGTGATGTGGTAGAATATGGTACACTAAGGGCAGCTGCCTTTTTTTTTTGGGCTCCAAAATCACTGTAGATGCTGACTGCAGCCATGAAATTAAAAGACGCTTGCTCCTTGGAAGGAAAGTTATGACCAACCTTGATAGTATATTAAAAAGCAGAGACATTACTTTGCCAACCAAGGTCCGTCTAGTCAAGGCAATGGTTTTTCCCGTGGTCATGTATGGATGTGAGAGTTGGACTGTGAAGAAAGCTGAGCGCCGAAGAATCGATGCTTTTGAACTGTGGTGTTGGAGAAGACTCTTGAGAGTCCCTTATACTGCAAGGAGATCCAACCAGTCCATTCTAAAGGAGATCAATCCTGGATGTTCACTGGAGGGACTGATGCTAAAGCTGAAACTGCAATACTTTGGCCACCTCATGCGACGAGTTGATTCACTGGAAAAGACTCTGATGCTGGGAAAGGTTGGGGGCGGGAGGAGAAGGGGACGACGGAGAATGAGATGGCTGGATGGCATCACCGACTCTATGGACATGAGTTTGAGTGAACTCTGGGAGTTGGTGATGGACAGGGAGGCCTGGCGTGCTGTGATTCATGGGGTCGCGGAGAGTCGGACACGACTGAGCAACTGAACTGAACTGAACTGAACTGAACTGAACTGAAGGGCAGCTGCAGTGTAGGTAATGATAACTAGTCTCATCTGAAATATATTTTTAAAAAGTAGAGTCCTCAGGATTTCCTAACACATTGAATGTGGGTTTAAGAGAAAGAGGAGGCAAGAATGATTCTAAGAACCTGAAATCAGGGAAACCGGTGAATGGAGTAGCTTTGGTGTTTGCTTTCAGCTAGGCTGTGTATGAGATGAGTATTTATCATTCAAGTGATCATGCTGAGTGGGCACTGAATGAACAAGTATATCCTGAATGGAGATCTGTTCTGGTGATTTAAAGTTGAGATTTGTGAAATTCATTTGTCTTGTGGTCAGAGAATGTGATTTTTCTTTTATTGAATATTTGTGATCAATTGACATACTTTTTCTAAAGTCTAGTATATGATTATTTTGTGCTTCATTCATGTTTGTGAAGAATGCATAGTCTCTACTGGTTTGATAGTAGAGGTCAAACCAGATATCAAACCAGATATCAAACCTGGATATCTGTATCAATTTTGTCTACTTTACTTATCAACAAATTACATGTGACTGTGGAAAAAAAATTGAAAAATACAAAGATGCCTCTGGCATTCACAGTCAGTACTTAAAATAGGCTTATGGAAGTTGAAAGCTGATCCATGGCTTTCCTTGTTATTTATAACTGGCTCACAACACAGTAAAAAAAGCACTGCTATTTATGATTTTATGTGCATAACAGTGAGAGGGTAACAGACAGGAAGGCCAGGGGTCTCCAAATAGAAGAAACAGGCTGCAAGTGTCAGACAATTTTTATCTCTTTCTTAAGCGACAGGAGGAAAAAAATGTTAGATTTTTTCCCCCCCTTCTCTACTCAGATGACCATTATATCTACTACTGTGGGCAAGAATCCCTTAGAAGAAATGGAGTAGCCATCATAGTTGACAAAAGAGTCTGAAATGCAGTACTTGGATGCAGTCTCAAAAACAACAGAATGATCTCTCTTTGTTTCCAAGGAAAACCATTCAATATCACAGTAATCCAAGTCTTCGCCCCAACCAATAATGCTGAAGAAGCTGAAGTTGAACGGTTCAATGAAGACCTACAAGACCTTCTAGAATTAACACCCCCAAAAGATGTCCTCTTCATTATAGGGGACGGCAATGCAAAAGTAGGAACTCAAGAGATACCTGGAATAACAGGCAAATTTGGCCTTGGACTACAAAACGAAGTAGGCCAAAGGCTAACAGGGTTTTCACAAGAGAACGCACTGGTCATAGCAAACACCCCCTTCCAACAACACAAGAGAAGACTCTACACATGGACATCACCAGATGGTCAACACCGAAATCAGATTGATTATATTCTTTGCAGCCAAAGATGGAGAAGCTCTATACAGTCAGCAAAAACAAGACAGAGAGCTGACTGTGGCTCAGATCACAAACTTCTTATTGCCAAATTCAGACTTAAATTGAAGAAAGTAGAGAAACCCACTAGACCATTCAGGTATGACCTAAATCAAATCCCTTATGACTATACAGTGGAAGTGACAAATAGATTCAAGGCATTAGATGTGAAAGACACAGTGCCAGATGAACTATGGATGGAGGTTTGTGACATTGTACAGGAGACAGGGATCAAGACCATACCCAAGAAAAAGAAATGCAAAAAGGCAAAATGGCTGTCTGAGGAGGCCTTACAAATAGCTGTGAAAAGGAGAGAAGCTAAAGGCAAAGGAGAAAAGGAAAGATGTATCTATTTGAATGCAGAGTTCCAAAGAATAGCAAGGAGAGAAAAGAAAGCCTTCCTCGGGAATCAACGCAAAGAAATAAAGGAAAACAATAGAATGGGAAAGACTAGAGATTGTTTCAAGAAAATTAGAGATACCAAGGGAACATTTCATGCAAAAATGGGCACAGTAAAGGACAGAAATGGTATGGACCTAACAGAAGCAGAAGATATTAAGCAGAGGTGGCAAGAATACACTGAAGAACTGTACAAAAAACATCTTCATGACGCAGATAACCATGACAGTGTGATCACTCACCTAGAGCCAGACATCCTGGAATGCAAAGTCAAGTGGGCCTTAGGAAGCATCACTAAGAAAAAAGCTAGTGGAAATGGCAGAATTCCAGCTGAGCTATTTCAAATCCTGAAAGATGATGCTGTGAAAGTGCTGCACTCAATATGCCAGCAAATTTGGAAAAGTCAGCAGTGGCCACAGGATGGGAAAAGGTCAGTTTTCATTGCAACCCTAAAGAAAGGCAATGTCAAAGAATGCTCAAACTACTGCACAATTACACTCCTCTCACAAGCCAGCAAAGTAATGCTTAAAATTCTCCAAGCGAGGCTTCAACAGTTTGTGAACCGTGAACTTCCAGATGTTCAAGATGGATTCAGACAGGGAAAAGGAACCAGAGATCAAATTGCCAACATCCGTTGGATCATCAAAAAAGCAAGAGAGTACCAGAAAACATCTACTTTTTCTTTATTGACTATGCCAAAGCCTTTGACTGTGTGGATCACAACAAACTGTGGAAAATTCTGAAAGAGATGGGAATACCAGACCACCTGACCTTCCTCCTGAGAAATCTGTATGCAGATCAAGAAGCAAATGTTAGAACTGGACATGGAACAACAGACTGGTTACAAATCAGGAGAGGAGTACGTCAAGGGTGTATATTGTCACCCTGCTTATTTAACTTATATGCAGAGTATATCATATAAAATGCCGGTTGGATGAAGCACAAACTGGAATCAAGATTGCTGGGAGATATTTCAGTAACCTCAGATATGCAGATGACGCCACCCTTATGGAAGAAAGTGAAGAGGAACTCAAAAGCCTCTTGATGAAAGTGAAAGAGGAGAATGAAAAAGTTGGCTTAAAGCTCACCATTCAGAAAACTAAGATCATGGCATCTGGTCCCATCACTTCATGGGAAATAGATGGGGAAACAATGGAAACAGTGACAGCCTTAATTTTGGGGGGCTCCAAAATCACTGGAGATGGTGACTGCAGCCTTGAAGTTAAAAGATGCTTGCTCCTTGGAAGAAAAGCTATGACAGACTTAGACATCATATTAAAAAACAGAGACATTACTTTACCAACAAAGGTGTGTCTAGTCAAAGCTATGGTTTTTCCAGTAGTCATGTATGGATGTGAGAGTTGGACTGTAAAGAAAGCTGAGCGCCAAAGAATTGATGCTTTTGAACTGTGGTGTTGGAGAAGACTCTTGAGAGTCCCTTGGACTGCAAGGAGATCCAACTAGTCCACCCTTAAGGAGATCAGTCTGAATATTCTTTGGAAGGAGTGATGCTGAAGCTGAAACTCCAATATTCCAGCCACCTGACTCATTGGAAACTGACTCATTGGAAAAGACCGTGATGGTGGGAAAGATTGAAGGTGGGAGGAGAAGGGGACGACAGAGGATGAGATGGTTGGATGGTATCTCCAACACAATGGACATGAGTTTGAGTACGCCCTGGGAGTTGGTGATGGACAGGGAAGCCTGGCATACTGCAGTCCATGGGGTCACAAAGAGTTAGACACGACCAACTGAACTGAAGTGAACAAATTATGAAAGAGGTTTCTTTAAAAATTCTGTGTTGCCATGATGATACCTGGCTCCACCTGAACTTAAATTTTCTCAATCCTTGAGCTAATCAATGTGTTTTTCTTATGGAAATATTTGTCTTAAGCTATGTTAATAAACTATGTATTTACTCTAGACTCTCTTCAAGTCAGTTGGACTCAGAACCAATAAGGGCTCAACAAACCAGTATGTTTTACTCATACATTGTTCTCCTATCTATATTAATTAAACTATATATTTTCTTGGAAACCTGCCTCTCTTCAAGATTCATGTCAATCGTTTTCTGGCCTGGGATGCCAGTGTTATTTCAAAATGCATGTTGTGGGTAAGGGGCCTGGTGCCACTCTTGAGTTTTGAGACATCCCCTTTCTATATAGCTTGCTAGTAGCTATATAACATCCAGCTAAAGACTACCTGGGGGCACTCTTTCTGCTCCCTTCTGATATCTATGTCAGAAGCTTTATCTCTTTTATACTTTAATAAAACTATTTACAAAAAGCTCTGAGCAATCAAGCTTCATCACTGGCCCCAGATTGAATGTTTTCCTCCAGAGGCCAAGAATCCTAGTGTCTTTTCATGGCTCAGCAACAACCTTTCAATAGCACATTAAAAAAAACTATTCTGCCAAGTCTATTCTAAATCTTACTCATCCACTGTGATCAGCCCCAAAAGCATACCATTGGTTAGAAAAAATCCATGCAATCATAAGAAGCTTAAAACCAATTTTCTTTCGAACTCAGTGATGTAGCCTTTGGGAATTACATCAGACAGCACTGCTATGAAAAAAAACTGAAATATTCACATTTTGCTCATTTTTATATGAAACTTTGTGCAGCATTCACCTTGGATCTCCAGAGGGCAGGCATACAATCATGAGCCTCATGGAGTTAGCACGAAAAGAATGCTTACTATGGTAAAGGTCTCAAGTTACAATCTAAACTTTGAAGGAAAGGTGCATTTGAAGATGAAACCAGGGTGAAGTGTCTGTTACAACTTAAATAAATTTTGAGTCTGGCAATCAAATGTTCTGTAACTCCAAAACTCATGACCTAGCCCTGGCCAAGCTGCAGAGCCAGAAACACCATTTGTAGGGCCCAGTGCAAAATGGAAATTCAGGGCCAGTTGTTCAGAAAACAGAATAAAAATGTTTTCTTTCCTTCTGCCGTCTCTCAATTTGACCTGTCATGGTGGATTTTTGCTGTTTTTATTTTGCCATTGCATGTTACTCTCCTTGGACACAAACACACTTGCAGGGCACCATGAGTGCCTGGGCCCTTTCCCTCTGACTAGGTGGTCACAAGTGCCCCAAACTGACCTTTTCCATGCCCCTAACAGACCCCTGACAGGGATGGAAGGCAACATCAGGGGAACAGCTAGCAGAGAACCCAACCCTGGGAGGCAGAAAGCTACCAGAAGATGGGACTTCACATGAGCCAAAGCTCGAAGTCCCCAGTGTGCATTTCATCATCCCGTCAGACATCACTTGTAAAACACAAATTCCAAATAAATTATTAAGAATTTTAAGATGATACCTATAGACCATTAAATCCCAAGTGCAAAGACCCATTCCGAGTATAGGTCTCATGCAACTCACTGCACTTATCACACACCCATGAAGCTGGCCTTGCCAACTAAGACAGTCTCTAGCCCAATTTAACATTACAAAGAAGGCTGGAACACAAGGGGAGCAGTGAGGCTCCCAGAAAGTAAAATACACCCTCAGACATTCAGACAGCACCATCTGCAACTCTGTATTCACACGTACTTCCTGCCATGGGACAGAAAGATCTGTGCCTTTTGGGGAAAATGTTGTGGATTTCTGCTAAGTAACCTAAGTCTACTAACTTTGCCTCTATCACTCAGACAAGTGCATCTTGTGTAATTTATCCAAGTGTCAGTGTCTGGTATTTTCTCAAACCTACTAGACATGTACTCAAGACCTATTTATTTAAGAATTAATCTAGAGTGTGTGCTCTCTTAGGGCAGGAATGATCATCTTTGTATCTTTAATTTACAGTACCCTGCATAAGTTGATGTTCAAAATATGTTTTCCTGAATTGAAACAGTGACTGCTTTTCAAATTACTCTATTCCAAAAATAAAAGTCAACTTTTAAAAAATGGATGGTAGCTAGAACTGTCAGAAAATCTATTTGGCGTATAAATGTGTGTACTTATATGTACACACACACACACACACACACACATAGTCTTAATTCTATATATTTTTCTCAGAAGTTCCATGTAGCTATCAAGATGAATCCTACAAATAAACAGATTGAAAATTGCCACAAAGTCTTAATCAGAAGGAAATCTATTTCAAATCTGTTTTGGTTAAAATGCAAAATAAATAAAACAATATTTACAAAAAGTATTTAAATAACATGGAGAAGAGTATATGACATAATTAAATGAAAAACCAAGAGGAGCTAATATAATACCTCAAGCCTTCAGAAGAAAATCATTAACTTATATATACAAAGTAAAAAGACTGGAAGGAAATGTTACCCAGTAATACTAACATTCAAAATGTCTACTTTTGCTTTAATGACTACGCCAAAGCCTTTGACTGTGTGGATCACAACGAACTGTGGAAAATTCTTCAGAGATGGGAATACCAGACCACCTGACCTGCTTCCTAAGAAATCTGTATGCAGATCAAGAAGTAACAGAACTGGACATTGATGAAAGTGAAAGAGGAGAGTGAAAAAGTTGGCTTAAAGCTCAACATTCAGAAAACTAAGATCATGGCATCCGGTCCCATTGCTTCATGGCAAATAGATGGGGAAACAATGGAAATAGTGACAGCCTTTATTTTTCTGGGCTCCAAAATCACTGCAGATGATGACTGCAGCCATGAAATTCAAAGACGCTTGCTCCTTGGAAGAAAAGCTATAACCAATCTAGACAGCATATTAAAAAGCAGAGACATTGCTTTACCAACAAAGGTGTGTCTAGTCAAAGCTATGGTTTTTCCAGTAGTCATGTATGGATGTGAGAGTTGGACTATAAAGAAAGCTGAGTGCCAAAGAGTTGATGCTTTTGAACAGTGGTGTTGGAGACTTTTGAGAGTCACTTGGACTGCAAGGAGATCCAACCAGTCCATCCTAAAGGAAATCAGTCCTGAATATTCACTGGAAGGACTGATGTTGAAACTGAAACTCTAGTACTTTGGCCACCTCATGCGAAGAACTGACTCACTGGAAAAGACCCTGCTGCTGGGAAAGATTGAAGGCGGGAAGAGAAGGGGACGACAGAGAATGAGGTGGTCAGATGTCATCACCGACTGGATGGACATGAGTTTGAGTAAATTCCAGGAGTTGGTGATGGACAAGGAAGCCTGGCATGCTGCAGTCCATGGGGTCGCAAAGAGTTGGACACGACTGAGCAACTGAACTGAACTGAATAGTAGCATTTGTTTCTAGGTATATAAGATTATGAGGGATTGGAGGGACTTTTTAAATTTATCTTTTGTATTTCTTAAAATTTTTCTCCCTCAGTAAGCCTATGTTGCTTTTATAACCAGGAAAAAATTACAAAAAGCAAAGCTTTGGAAAGAATAACTTTCAGTCATTTAAACCAGTAGTTATTTTTTTAAACAACAAAGCATTTTGGCCATCAGTAATATGGTCCCCAATATATTTTAAAAAATAAATAGGGAACAGCTTCCTTAGGCAGTTTAAGTCTTTATCACCAGGCAGAAAAGACTTCATTAGTTGGAAGCAGCCCTAAAGTGCTGCTTAGAAACTCGCTGATTTTGAACCCAAACCCCAACCAGTGGTTGAGAAACAGGCATATGAAATGGTCTTTTCCCCACTTCTCTGATTCACATTTTATTTAAGATATCGGTACTATTTAAGTAATTCTTGGTTATGATTCACTAGCAAATAAATCCTGAAATCCAAGTGGTTGAATAATAAGGGTTTATTTTTTATTTATTAATGTATCAATCCAGCACAAATCAGCTGAGCAAGCAGATTCAGGGCTCTAGCTCTTCAATCATGCAACTCTAGCATCTTGGATTTCTTCACTTCCAGTTACACTGATAAAAGACAGAAATAGGTGGGGAAGGCACATTGGTCATTAACTGCTGTGTGTGCGTGTGTGTGTGTGTCTGTGCGTGTGTGTGTCTGTGTGTGTGTGTCCCCTGAAGGAGTCACATTGCTCTCACCCTAACTGCAGAGACTGGGAAATGTAGAAATGTGCAAGAATGTTTAGTTATTATCAACAGTATCTTTCACAGTATTTTATTTTAAAATTTCAAATAATGTTAAAGGACACAAGGTTTATCACAATAGGACAAAATTTAAGAGAGGTTATAAAACATTATATTAGCAAAAAATCATTTTCAAAGATTAATGTGCTAGAAAAAAATTCTAAGAGGATATGACAAAACAGACTATTGATATGAAGTGGGGTTGAGGATGACATTAAATAGAGTTGAAAGCAGGAAACAATACCCTTACACTTCAGTTCAGTTCAGTTGCTCAGTCGTGTCTGACTCTTTGCGACCCCATGAATCACAGCACACCAGGCCTCCCTGTCCATCACCAACTCCCAGAGTTCACTCAAACTCATCTCCATCAAGTCGGTGATGCCATCCAGCCATCTCATTCTCTGTCATCCCCTTCTCCTCCCGCCCCCAATCCCTCCCAGCATCAGAGTCTTTTCCAGTGAGTCAACTCTTCACATGAGGTGGCCAAAGTATTGGAGTTTCAGCTTCAACATCAGTCCTTCCAACGAACAGCCGGGACTGATTTCCTTTAGAAAGGATTGGTTGGATTTCCTTGCCGTCCAATGGACTCTCAAGAGTCTTCTCCAGCACCACAGTTCAAAAGCATCAATTCTTCAGCAATCAGCTTTCTTCCTACACTTCAGTTCAGTTCAGTTGCTCAATCGTGTCCGACTCTGCGACCCCATGAATCACAGCACACCAGGCCTCCCTGTCCATCACCAACTTCCGGAGTTCACTCAAACTCATGTCCATCAAGTCGGTGATGCCATCCAGCCATCTCATTCTCTGTCGTCCCCTTCTCCTGCCCCCAATCCCTCCCAGCATCAGAGACTTTTCCAGTGAGTCAACTCATCGCATGAGGTGGCCAAAGTATTGGAGTTTCAGCTTTAGCATCAGTCCTTCCAATGAACACCCAGGACTGATCTCCTTTAGAATGGACTGGTTGGATCTCCTTGAAGTCCAAGGGACTCTCAAGGTACCATCCTCTAATTTCCAAAGGTTCTACATGAAGCCAAAAAAAAAGTGGGGCCTTTAAAATGTCCCAGCAGAAGTTGAGAGTTGCCACAATTTGTTACAAAATTTTATTTGATTTATGCTGTTTACAATGAACTTCAAAGAGATTCATGCCCATGGTTCCTAAATGTCACATAAGCACAACTTTCTATAAACATCAGTCTGGAACTCTAGCAACCTGTAGAGTGTTGGTAGATACTCAGCAGAGCAAACTGGCAAAGGACTTTACTCTCAAGAGTTCACAATTGAGCATAGCTTTGTCCATTTTTCTACTTATTTAGTAGAATGCCCATTTAATGTTTCTATTTTCAGGTAGCAATTCATGTTCTCTATGGTTTTGCACATCAGTTTTTTTTTTTGTAATTAATTTATTTTTTATTGGAGGCAAATTATTTTACAATATTATATTGGTTGGTTTTGCCATACATTGATATGAATTTGCCCCGGGTTTACATAAGTTCCCCCTCCTGAACCCCCCTCCCACCTCCCTCCTCCCTTTATCCTCCCTCTGGGTCATCCCCGCATGCCAGCCCCGAGCATCCTATAACATGCATTGACCCTGAACTAGTGATTCGTTTCACATATGACAACATACATGTTTCAATGTCATTCTCCCAAATCATCCCACCCTCACCCTCTCCCATAGAGTCCCAAAGACTGTTCTATACATCTGTGTCTCTTTTGCTGTCTCATATACAGGGTTATCATTTGTATCTTTCTAAATTCCATATATATGTGTTAGTATACTGTATTGGTGTTTTTCTTTCTGGCTTACTTCACTCTGTATAATAGGCTCCAGTTTCATCCACCTCATTAGAACTGATTCAAATGTATTCTTTTTAATGGCTGAATAATACTCCATTGTGTATATGTACCAAAGCTTTCTTATCCATTCGTCTGCAGATGGACATCTAGGTTGCTTCCATGTCCTCGCTATTATAAACAGTGCTGCAATGAACATTGGAGTACACGTGTCTCTTTCAATTCTGGTTTCCTCGGTGTGTATGCCCAGGAGTGTGATCGCTGGATCATATGGCAGTTCTATTTCCAATTTTTTGAGGAATCTCCACACTGTTCTCCATAGTGGCTGTACTAGTTTGCATTCCCACCAACAGTGTAAGAGGGTTCCTTTCTCTCCACATCCTCTCCAGCATTTATTGCATGTAGACTTTTGGATAGCAGCCATTCTGACTGGTGTGAAATGGTATCTCATTGTGGTTTTGATTTGCATCTCTCTGATTATGAGGGATGTTGAGCATTTTTTCATGTGTTTGTTAGCCATCTTTATGTCTTCTTTGGAGAAATGTCTGTTTAGTTCTTTGGCCCATTTTTTGATTGGGTCATTTATTTTTCTGGAATTGAGTTGCAGGAGCTGCTTGTATAATTTGGAGATTAATCCTTTATCAGTTGCTTCATTTGCTATTATTTTCTCCCATTCTGAAGGCTGTCTTTTCACCTTACTTATAGTTTCCTCTGCTGTGCAGAAGCTTTTGATTTTAATTAGGTCCCATTTGTTTATTTTTGCTTTTATTTCCAATATTCTGGGAGGTGGATCTTGGAGGATCCTGCTGTGATTTATGTCGGAGAGTGTTTTGCCTACGTTCTCCTCTAGGAGTTTTATAGTTTCTGGTCTTACATTTAGCTCTCTAATCCATTTTGAGTTTATTTTGGTGTATGGTGTTAGGAAGTGTTCTAGTTTCATTCTTTTACAAGTGGCTGACCAGTTTTCCCAGCACCACTTGTTAAGGAGACTGTCTTTTCTCCATTTTATATTCTTGCCTCCTTTGTCAAAGATGAGGTGTCCATAGATGCGTGGATTTATCTCTGGGCTTTCTATTTTGTTCCATTGATCTATATTTCTGTCTTTATGCCAGTACCATACTGTCTTGATGACTGTGGCTTTGTAGTAGAGCCTGAAGTCCGGCAGGTTAATTCCCCCAGTTCCATTTTTCTTCCTCAAGATTGCTTTGGCTATTCGAGGTTTTTTGTATTTCCATACAAACTGTGAGATTATTTGTTCTAGTTCTGTGAAAAATATCTTTGGTAGCTTGATAGGGATTGCATTGAATGTATAAATTATTTTGGGTAGTATATGCACATCAGTTTAGATTTCTCAAAAACATTATGAATTTACGAGAAAGACCGTTCTCCAATCACGTCCACTGTGCCTAATACTGTGCTTTGTATATTCAGCCGTCTTCTATAAATGTTGCAGTTTGATTTATAAATATAGTAAGTAAAATCAATGGGAGATACACTTGAAATATGATTCTGCTAATGTATATGCATGAACTAATTTTTAAAATGGAGCCTAATTCCTATTACTTGGATTAAGTGCATTAGTGCCAAAATGTGAGATAAGTTACTTCCATATCATACTTTCCTATAAGTGGCCAAGAAAGATTTAAGGTAGAATAATGTTTAACCAAGTTATGTTTTTCAGATATTTTTAAAGGATGATCCTTTCTTCTCCACTTTCACAATCAAGATGGAAGAAGGGAAGGAAGAAAGGGAAGAAAATAGTTTTGCATTATTTAAAGAGCATTTAGTATTCTCTTTAGATCATAGGTCTTCAACTTCATTTCCTTATAGCTCTCAATGGTTTTATAATGTCTAGATGGCAAGCTATAACATTCTTATTTATTGTTCAGTTCAGTTCAGTCACTCAGTCGTGTCCAACTCTTTGTGACCCCATGAATCTAGACAATGTGAAATCAATAGTTTTATTCATTAAGGAATGGAACCTCTGAATAAATGATTTTCTGTGGCTCTTATTAACTTACTGGGCTTCCCAGGTGGCGCTAGTGGTAAAGGACCCACCTGCTAATGCAGGAGACATAAGAGACGTGGGTTCAATCCCTGGGTCAGGAAGATCTCCTAGAGAAGAAAATGGCAACCCACTCTAGTATTCTTGCCTGGGAAATGCCATGTACAGAGGAGCCTGGCGGGCTACAGTCCACGGGGTCACAAAGAGTCAGACACAAGATTAGCACAATCACAACTTATTCTTGAAAAAGAATAAATGATCAGTTTGATTTATCAAGAAAAGAATAAATGATCAGTTTATCAAGAAATCTCTAAGAAAATTCACAAGTTTAAATAGCTTTTGAACCTAAAACAACCAAAGATGTAAGCCACCTCAGCATATACTTCAACAATTTTTTCTTGGTTTAGACAGACTCTTCAATTATTATGTAAGTGAATAAATTGGGCATCATTTCAACTCCCTTATCTTGGACACACTGCTAAAACAATTAAATTTAACTTCCAATCATGGGGAATTATATAGGCATGAATTGGTAAGAACCCTGCTCCAATTTTTCTTTTCTTCCATGATAAGTCAATAAAGTTTGTAACGAAACCCATCTCACAGACCTTTGACTGCCATTTTCTCAGCACAAATCTTCCTGCTCTGCTTCTCTGCTATTGCAGAAGATATGACATGCCACTCACAGGACAGTTTGTACACTGCGATACCTCTCAACCCTGTGTGGCAGAGTTAAGAGTTTTTCTGATGTCTGAAAAGTAGAGAGGGCTTGGGCCATTTACATGGATGTTAGCAGTATTATAAATGTCCATTTACTAGTCTGTCTCTCATATTAAACTGTGAGCAACACGACTTGTATATTCTGTAATCATTGTATTCTGTTTCCAATATATATATCAACACTGACAAATGTTTGATTCTTTTTCTTTTTAAGTAACAGGTGTTCATGGAATAGTAAATTTTAGTTAAATCAGTATGTTCAGGAGTGATGTGGCAGATACCAAGTGTGTAATTAAGTTATTTGAAGATTTTCTTCCTTCTCTCCAAATTCTTTCCCAATGCCAATCTTCTAACAAAAGGACCTCCTCCCTTTGTCCTACCTTAACTAATGTTGAAAAATAGTAAAGGAGATTATTTCAAATAAACCACCACCATGAATTCTACCTGCATGAAGAAAACTAGGAGGAGCTTACAAGGCTTCGAAATTCTGGTTTCCTTAAAAAAAAAAAAAAAAGACTGATACCATGACAAACCTCAGCAATGCATTTGACGCTAAAACGCCTCCTCATATTTGCAATCCATGTGTAGTTTTTGTGGCTGTTCTCTCCCTCTCCTATTCTCCTTCCCATCACCAACTTTCTTAGCTGGAATAAGAATTGTATTTTGAAGTTTTCTATGGAAAGAGGTAAGTCCAGTTAGCTGGGAGCATTAAAAAAAAAGAAAGAAAGAAAAGGGGGAAAAAACTACCACAGCCTGTCACTCAAAACAGGAAAGAAGGGACTTTGCTGGCAGTTCAGTGGCTAAGACTCCCAGTGCAGGGGGCCTGGGATCAATCCCTAGTCAGAGAACTAGATCCCACATGCTGCAACTAAGACCTGGCCCAGCCAAATACATAAACATTTTTTTTAGGAACAGGAATGAAACCTGGAGATGCATTAATTAACTCTAGATGTCTGTTCCCCTTGAGAATGTCCTCCCAGCCAGTTTCCAGATAGTCCAAACATATGAAATACATAACACCATAAAATATGAAATAAGGTTGACAAAGAGAATAGGAATTAAAAAAGAAAATAACTCTCCATAAGATATTTGACTGGAAACTGGGAGACTCACTTATTAAGAAGCTGTGGGCATGAATCTAAGCCTGGAGCAAATGCCTGTCCGCATTCGACTCTAGCCCAGTGGCTACTGCCTTTACTGACACCCCTAATCATTAGACTCAGCTGGAGAGCTTGCTAAACCACAGTTAAAATACAGATTGTAATTCAAAAGGTCTGGGATAGGACTAAGGATCTGCATTTCTAACAAGCTTTCAGGTGATGATAATGTTGGTCCAGGACCACACTTTGAGTAGCACTGCTCTCGACTACATGGGGGGGAAACACAAAACCAAAAACTATTTTCACTAAGAGTCAAAAGGATATAACAATGTCTAGTTGTGAGGAATAAGATACCAAAATGTCTAGCATAATGGTAGTGTTTTTGACCTGCTTGGAAAAAAAAAGAAAACCAATTAGGAGTGTAAGAGAAAGATAAATTTTGTTTTTAGAAATGCTGGATTAGAGATGACCAGGGTATCTATGTATCCATGACCTATAAGAGGGCAGGAAATAGATGGCTGTCACAGGCATAGAGTTAGAATTCAGGTTTAAAGGTAAGTACTTGTGAGTCTCATCAACACAGTAGCTAAACCCAAGAGCACACAAAGTCTCTGGGGTCTGAGAAGACACCAGAGAGCTATGCACAGAACCTCAAAGAATTCAATATCGTGGGTTAGGAACATGAAACACATCAAAGGAGGGAGAAGGACTAGTTGCAGTGATTATGATGGAAGAAGAAGAGCCAGTGAGGGTTGTGGGCATTCAAAGAAGGGAGAGTTATATTTATTAATAAGTGGTCTCTGCTGAGTCTCTCAAAGAGAATGAGGAAGATGAAAACCAAAGAGAGATGCTCCAAGATTAAGCTCGAGAGTCACCGACAGACTTTTGAAAGCACTGTATCAGCAGCATGGAGCAGAAGCCAAACTTCAGATGGTTAAGAAGAAAATGGGAAAAGAAAAAGCAAGGCAGTTAGCACAATTAAAACAGGAGTACTGTGTTGAATTTAAACTTTGTTTACGGAACTAGGATTCAATGACATCTATGATGTTTACAACTTTCTTTTTCATTTTCACTTTAAATTTCCAAAGAGTCATCAATAGGTTGTGGTAGGCTGGAAACTGGTTCCTCAAAAGATATCCACACTCTCATCCCTGATTCTGGGAAAAATTGAGGGCATGAGGAGAAGGGGACAACAAAAGATGAGATGGTTGGATGGCATCATTGACTCAATGGAAATGAGTTTGAGCAAACTCTGGGAGATAGTGAAGGACAGGGAAGCCTGATGTGTCCATGGGGTTGTAAAGAGTCAGACATGACTGAGGAAATGAACAATGTCCCTGAAACCTGTGAATATTACCTTCCATGGCAGAAGGTAATATTAATTTCAGGGTCTGGAGGAGATTAACCTGGACTATCCAGTTGTCTCCTAAATGAAATTACAGGTAATCCTAAAAGAGGGTGATAAAGACTCCTCACACACCAGAACTAGAAAGCAAGGAGACAACTGAAGTTAAGATGTTATGCTCCTGAAGGCCCTGCTAATGGAGGAAAAGGCCAAGCAACAAAGGATGCAAGAAAGGCTGCTCCAGAAGCTGGAAAAGACAAGGAGACAGATTCTCATGTAGAGCATGCAGAGGGGGAGTGGCCCTGCTGACGCCTTGATTTCAGCACAGTGAAACATTTCAGCTTCTGAGCCTCCAGAACTGTAAGAGAATAAATTGTGTTGCTTTAAGCTATCAAGATTGTGGTACTTTGTCACAGCAGTGAGAAGAAACTAATACATAGGTCAATACTCACTCTTATCTGGCAGTAAATTTAGCCTATACAGTCATCAGCGTGCATGTACGCTAAGTTGCTCCATTGTGTCCGACTCTGCAACTCCATGGACTGTAGCCCACCAGGCTCCTCTGTCCATGGGATTTCCCAGGCAAGGACACTGGCGTGGTTTGCCATGCTCTCCTCCAGGGGATCTTCCCAACCCAGGGATCGAACCTGTGTCTCTTATGTCTCCTGCACTACAAGCAGATTATTTACCACTGATCCATCAGGGATGCCCCCATTCAGTCATCTACTCATTCAAAAAAAAAAACCACTCTGGAATCATGGAAACATACTTTACCATAGGTAATATACATAGCCAATGGGAATTTGCTGTATGACAGTGAAATCAAACCAGGGCTCGGTAACAATCTAGAGGGGTGAGATGGAGAGGGGGGTAAGAGGGATGTCCAAGTGAGAAGGGACATGAGTAAACCTATGGCTGATTCATGTTGATGTTTGGTAGAAACCAATGCGATACTGTAAAGCAATTATCCTTCAATAAAAATAAATGGGCTTCCCTGGTGAGTCAGACGTAAGGAGTCTCCCCGCAATGCACGAGACCTGTATTCGATCCCTGGGCCCGGAAGATCCCCTGGAGAAAGGAATGGTAACCCACTCCAGTATTCTTGCCTGGTGAATTCCATTGGCATAGGAGCCTGATGGGTTACGTATATGGGGTCGCAAAGAGTCGGACACGACTGAGCAACTAACACAGGTACAGGTAAAAATAAATTAATTTTTTAAAAAACCCACTCTGAGAGATTATGAACTATTCTTCAGTGGAGGCACATAATATCTTATTCCTATTCTCACACCCAGTTTGGTAAGAAACAGATTTGCTGTGTTAGATGAACTTGGAGAATGAAAAGTAGTAAAACTGTTAGTCGCTCAGTCAGGTCTGACTCTTTATCACCCCATGCACTGAAGCCTGCCAGGCTCCTCTGTCCATGGAATTCTGCAGGAAAGAATACTGGAATGGGTAGTCATTCCCTTCTCCAGGGGATCTTCCTGACTCAGGGATCAAACCCAGGTCTCCTGCATTGCAGGCAAATTCTTTCCCATCTAAGCCACTAAGGGAGGATATCACTATTTAAATAATTTGAAAAGTTTGACAGAAGATATGGATTTTAGCCTCTAAAATGTTAACTTTTTAAAATATGGTTTGGCCAGCCAACCAAAATAGGTTGTCCAACCAGCATTTTAATCAGATCACATGCCAGAAAGTATAGTCATCAGGCCTTCATAACACAGATCTGAAATGAAAATCTCATTTTCCCAGTAACCATAAAAAAATCAAAGAAAAAAATTATGACAGGAAAAAATGAAACTTAAAGCAAGTCACATACACATGGAAAGAGATATTTGACTGTAGAAATTTTTTTTCTATGCAGCCCAAGTTACCATAAACAAATGCCCATTAGGGGGCATTCTTATGAAAGAGACCCAGGGACAAGTAAACTAGACCTATTCTCTATCACCAGGTAGAATCTGACCATGTCAGAATATCACTCGAAGCAGAGGACTGAACAGTCATCAGAATTCTGTTCGTGGACCTGGCGGGTGTTTTGCTCCTACCCACCTGTGATAAAGGACTAGTGTCTCGGTTGCACAATCATGAGATGCTGTGATAAAGAGCTGGCAACACAACATCCTCATTACTTCCAAAACAATTAAGTAAACAGAGAGTTATTCATGGTGTAGTTGGCATAGGGCAATAATTCTCTACCCTTGCTACACATTAAAATCACCTGAAGGGTTTTTAAAACATTTGATACAGGAAGAGCAGAACCTTCCCCAGCCATTCTAATCCAATTCACTTGAAGTGTGGCCAAGAGCCTATATTTTTTTAAGCTTCCCAGTTACATAATCTTTCATCATAAAACAAAATGGATATATTTATTCCTCAGCAGCAAATCTGTGGCACAGAAGGCCTTTAAAAAAGCAATGAGTTATCCTCTCATCAAAGATATGCAGCCTTTAATCTGAACAGTCTTACTCATCTCAGTAGATCAGAGAAAGCTTTTGACAAAATTTAACACCCATTTATGATTTTTAAAAGTCTCCAGAAAGTAGGCATAGAAGCAACCTGTGAAGTGAAGTCACTCAGTTGAGTCCAACTCTTTGTGACCACATGCACTATAGCCTACCAGGTTCCTCCATCCATGGGATTTTCCAGGTAAGAGTACTGCAGTGGGTTGCCATTTCCTTCTCCAGGGGATCTTCCCAACCCAGGAATTGAACCAGGGTCTCCCACATTGCAGGCAGATGCTTTACTGTCTGAACCACCAGGGAAGCCCAAGAAGCAACATATCTCTACATAATAAAGGCCATAAATGACAAACCCACAGCAAATATTCTCAACACTGAAAAATTGAAAGCATTTCCTCTAAAATCAGGAACGAGACAAGGGTGCCCACTCTCACCACTATTGTGCAACATAGCTTTGGAAATCCTAGCCACACAATCAGAGAAGAAAAAGAAACAAAAGGAATCCAGCTGGAGAGGGTGCACAGAAAAGGGAACCCTCTTGCAAACTGATACAGCCACCAAAGAGAACAATATGGAGACTCCTTTAAAAACAAAGAATAATCATATGACCCAGCAATCCCACTACTGGACATATATCCCCAGGAAACCATAATTTAAAATGACACATGTACCCCAGTGTTCATTGCAACACTATTTATAACAGCTAGGAGTTGGAAGCAAACTAGATGTCCATCAAAAAAATGAATGGATAAAAGAAATTGTGGAACATATACACAATGGAACACATATACACTCAGCTATAAAAGGGAACACCTTGAATCAGTTCTAATGAGTTGGATGGACCTAGAGTCTATTATACAGAGTGGAATAAGTCAGAAAGAGAAAGACAAATACAGTATGCTAACACATATATGTAGAAAGATGGAACTGATGATCCTATTTGCAGGCAGCAAAGGAGACACAGACATGAAAAACAGACTTAGGGTCACAGTAGGGGACGGAGAGGGTGGGATGACTTGAGAAAGCAGTATTGAAACATATAGATTACTATATGTGAAATAGCCAGCCAGTGAGGATTTGCTGTATGATGCAGGGAACCCAAAGCAGGTGCTCTGTGGCAACCTAGAGGGTTGGGATGGGGAGGGAGCTGGGAGGGAGGGTTAAGAGCGAGGGAACATAGGTATACCTAAAACTGATTCATACTGATGTATGGCGAAAACCATTACAATATTGTAATTATCCTCCAATTAAAGATAAAATAAAAATTTTTTAAAAGATACATTTTCCTTTGGGACAGATCTGGTTTCTGGTTAGAAATAATTTCAAAAGCTACCATTATGAGTCCCCCTGCACCCTAGAAACCTCTCACACATCAACATCTTTTCCTTTCTATAACTTCAGTTAATCATTGTGATTTTAAATCTTCTCTTCTCCATAGTGAGAGAGTGCAATGTAGTGATGAATTTGCTAAAGAAGCTTCATATTTGTATGTTTGAAGACAGATGTAAAGGACTTACAAGATCAGACAAGACATTTGGCACACATTCACGCTGGCACAACCAGAGCTCTTGAGCTATTTTTTTCAAGTTGATATATTTGCCAAGAAAAAACAACAACAAAAACCTGTCAGGGAGACAGGAGATTTCAGCATGAATTCCTAAACATTCTGTACATAAGCACACAAACATATTCACACTCAGTAATAAACCTTACTCAATTTCTCTCTCTGGTGAAAAACACACCCTTCAATTTCAGCATTGTCCTGTTGATTAAGGAGTAAGATTCATGTCAATGTATGGCAAAACCAATACAATAATGTAAAGTAATTAACCTCCAATTAAAATAAATAAATTTTTTAAAAAAGGAATGTGATCCCTAATTGTCGCAGAAAGCCTCAAAGCTAATGCACTGGGCTGGGTTTACATCCTATAGCATTTTACTCAGTTTCTTGGGTTCTGCATAAGTATTTGACCTGCTAGTATGTACCTATACCATGTAGTCTGAGTTGTTTCTTAAGGGCCAGAAATATTCCTTTAAAAAATCTTTATCCTAAAACAACTGGTATCAGTTAACACTGAATAACAGTTGTCTAAAATCTTCTTTATCCTAAAGCAGGAGCTCACATGTATATGTATCCTCGTTTACTATCCTTGAGTAAGTGAAGTCTGCCCACATTCAGTTTGTCACATGTACCTCTTCTGTTAAGATACTCAGTTATGGAGAGGGGTAGAATGGGGTGGGAGATGGGAAGAAGGTTTGGCTTACAAGAGAGGAGACATGTATACTTATGGCTGATTCAAGTTGATGTACGGCAGAACCAACACAATATTGTAAAGTAATTATACTCCAATTAAAAATAAATTAAAAAAATTTTTAAAGATACTCAGTTATGGGTGGAAAGGGGAACAGGCAGCTGGAAGTGGTGGCAAAGACAGCTTCTTGGCTTTAGGGTCTCAGAAGAAAGTTCCCTTGGCGTCTTCATTTTCCAACATTCTCCACTTCCCTGGGGGACTTCAGAGACTACCATGAGTGCAAACACTGCTAAGGGAGAAGCCCAAGGCCCAGAAGGAGAATAGGTTTGGGTGACTGTGACTGTCATGTTGATCTGTGGTCAAATGGGCATTCCTTTGGGGGAAACCCAGAAATATCAGGGGAGAGGGTCCCTTCTTATCAAGGGTGTGGAAAGTGCTACATAAGCATTTGGAGGAACAAACATAAAGTGGGTTTACTGGTGTCTTTGCTCCCCTTTGTATCCCTATACTGGTGAAATGTGATCATGCTGAGTTCTTACCATGTGAGAATGCCAGAGATGTTCCACATGTCCTTTCGCCTGATGCTCCCAAGCCCTCTGTCCATTTTTATTGTCCCAGACCCCTCCTCCAGCAGCACAAGCCATTTGTGAATAAGGGTTGAGCTTGGGGAGTTGAGGCTGAACCTTAGGTTGTGTGAGATATTCAAAACCCATGTGCTTTCCTCTGCACTATGCCTGTGTGGGTCAGATGTGCAAATAAATGGAACACAAAGTAGAGGGTACCTTCTGCAGAATTTACTACTTTTAAGAAAAAAAAATATCCACAACACAAAAATTGGCAAAAGGAAGCCTGCATAGCTTTCCAATGTCATCCTTGAACATCATCTAACAGGCCCACTTAAGGATTCTTTCTTTCTCTGGGAGAATATACCTTTCTCTCACTTGCTGTTTAATATGATTCTATAAGATTATGTAAAAACTTCTTAACTTTTGCCCAGAAGAGATGCAAATCATTCCTGTGCAATATAAAACAAAAACTCAAATGTTATTATTTTATTGCCCTTGAGGATATGAACAAGTTTGTCTCTTCTTAACCAATTGATTTTAGCATGGCATGCCCAATAAACTATATAATTTGCTGTTCATCAAACAAAGAATTTATTGGACCAGGTTATCAACCTGCCAGTCCTCTCACTCATGAGTTCAGTAAATCTTTGATAAGTCTCACTTTGTCTTGCAGAAGTGTCATAATAAGTTTTGGAAAATCATGCTTTGACACTAAAACACGTTGTGAAGTTTTGGCATAGGGAGTGTTTTTACACAATAGGGGCCAAGACAAAGAAAAGGCTTTACAGATGAAATGGCCCTGAGACAAACCTTGAGGCATGGATGAGATTTCACCAGTGGTGGTAGGAAGGAGAGCCAGTGCAAGCAGAACTTCAAACATTTACATGTTTACATGGAAAACTGACAAAAAGGTTCTAACATAGATCCTCTAGAAAGACTCGTTTTTGACCCAATTAATGTAATTTTCTAAATTAAATATTATCAAAGAGAGTCCATCAATGAATGAAAACAATGATATAGTATGACCAAATAGAACTTATTCCGGGAATAGAAGGGGTATTCAACATCTGAAAACTCCATTGACATAATAACTACAGCCTAAAAGAGCATGTGCCTGTCCCTCCCCTAGTCCCTTCACATTGTAGTTGTCCTTCTCCCATGTACAACGAAGAACACCTTGTTCACATGGGTTCTTTCTAATTCCTACTTTTCTCCCCTTGGTCCACAACTGGTTTGCAGCATGACAAGAGTATGGCAACACCTCAGTTCTTGCAACCTCAATAAAATCAGCTAAAGAGAATGGATATCTGGAGGTCAGGTTGTCCTCAAAGGTATATAGAAGGACAGAAGCCCTGTGAGATCCAGCACTGCCTTCTTCATATTCAGTCTGGGGCAGTTTGCACACACTCCTCTTAGGTCCTCCGAAAGAGGTCCCAGAACCTCTCAATGACAATATGTACTTCTCTGGCTTAGCTGAAGTAATGTTGTGTTTGGCTCATTTCCTCTCATGAACATATTGTTTGTTTGTTTGTTTTCAAGTGGGTAGAAAACACTGTTTCATACAGCCTTCACTGTGTTGAAATTATAAAGTTTTATAGAAAGACAGCTACAGTTAATTTACGATGTCTGTCATTTCAGCTTCCTAAAACCACAAATAATATACTCCCCTGGGCAACTGGTTTCTTTAAATTAGAGGGATTTGTTATTATTTTTAAATAAAAGAGCTTCGTGGCTTCAAGAATCTCTGTTGAAAATTAGCCTGTGGAAAATCAGCCATCCACACAAAACAGTTAGAAAGAAGTCCAACAGCTTAATTTGCCTAATCAACAACTCAGAACCTTCAGCTTCAAACTCATAATACTTTCCAACTCATTAAAAGAGGAATTGCTTGTATTTGTCATCCACAAATAGCACCAGTGGATGCTACACAAGATAGCACTCTAAACGAAGCATCCTTTTGGGTAATAAAACCACAGCTGCTGCTCAGTCAACAATACTGTTTATTATATTCAACTACCAAAACAAAACAAAATATAAAGTGTTGAAAATGGGCCAGCTAATAAACACCCATCACTTATTGCATAAGCACTATCAGGAAACATTTTACATCATAAACATTAACTGTTATTCTCACTAAACACAAAGCTGCTTCTCAGTTAATAGTTACTCAATTCATCCTTCCAACCCCACTCCTCCTTCAACGATAATCATTTATGAGCACCTACCATGCGGCTGGCATGAGTCCTTCCTAAACGATCCATATTAGTGAGTTTTAGTTTTTAGCATTCCAAATCACACCCTTCACATCTGACAGTTTTAAGTAAACAGCAACTCCTTCTAACGTTAAAAGATTATTCTTAAATTTATGCGTATATTTTAAATCTAATCGCCTGACCAGAATTCATTTTAAGCAAATATGAATTCACTCCTACGACACAGATTTCCTTCTAGAATAGGTGTCTCCTGGAGTCTTTTATTAAAACCAACCCCAAACAAAGCTTAAGGCAAGGAAAAACCCCAGAAATCTCTCTACCATTCCAAAAACAATTTAAAGTCCCAATGAGTGAAATGGAGTTTGAATAGTTAATTACACTCTATTAAGAGAAGGAAATGGCAACCCACTGCAGTGTTCTTGCCTGGAGAATCCCAGGGACAGGGGAGCCTGGTGGGCTGCCGTCTATGGGGTCGCACAGAGTCAGACACGACTAAAGTGACTTAGCAGCAGCAGCAAGAATGCAAAAGTAAGAACTCAAGAAATACCTGGAGTAATGGGCAAATTTGGCCTTGTAGTACAGAATGAAGCAGGGCAAAGGCTAACAGAGTTTTGCCAAGAGAACGCACTGGTTTTAGCAAACACCTTCTTCCAACAACACAAGAGACAACGTGACACATGGACATCACCAGATGGTCAATATCAAAATCAGATTGATTACATTCTTTACAGCCAAAGATAGAGATGCTCAATACAGTCAGCAAAAACAAAACTGAGCGCTGACTGTGGCTCAGTTCATGAACTTCTTATTACCAAATTCAGACTTAAATTGAAGACAGTAGGGAAAACCACTAGACCATTCAGGTATGACCAAAATCAAATCCCTTACAATTATACACTGGAAGTGACAAATAGATTCAAGGGATTAGATCTGATAGACAGAGTGCCTGAAGAACTATGGACAGAGATTCATGACATTGTACAGGAGGCAGTGATCAAGACCATCCCCAAGAAAAAGAAATGTAAAAAGGCAAAACGGTTGTCTGAGGAGGCCTTACAAATAGCTATGAAAAGAACAGAAGTAAAAGGCAAAGGAGAAAAGGAAAGATACCGATTTGAATGCAGAGTTCCAAAGAATAGCAAGGAGAAAAAAAGAAAGCCTTACTCAGTGATCAATGCAAAAAAATAGAGGAAAACAACATAATGGGAAAGACTAGAGATCTCTTCAAGAAAACTAGAGATACCAAGGGAACATTTCATGCAAAGATGGGCTCAGTAAAGGACAGAAATGGTATAGACCTAACAGAAGCAGAAGATATTAAGAAGAGGTGGCAAGAATACACAGAAGAACTATACAAAAAAGATCTTCACGACCCAGATAATCATGATGCTGTGATCACTCAGGTAGAGCCAGACATTCAGGAATTCAAAGTCAAGTGAGCCTTAGGAAACATCACTATGAACAAAGCTAGTGGAGGTGATGGAATTCCAGTTGAGCTATTTCAAAACCTAAAGATGATGGTGTGAAAGTGTTACACTCAATACGCCAGCAAATTTGGAAAACTTAGCAGTGGCCATAGGACTGGTAAAGGTCAGTTTTCATTCCAACCCTAAAGAAAAGCAGTGTCAAAGAATGCTCAAACTACTGCACAATTGCACTCATCTCACACGCTAGCAAAGTAATTCTCAAAATTCTCCAAGCCAGGCTTCAACATTTTGTGAACTGTGAACTTCCAGATGTTCAAACTAGATTTAGAAAAGGCACAGGAACCAGAGATCAAATTGCCAACATCCACTGGATCATCAAAAAAGCAAGAGAGTACCAGAAAAACATCTATTTCTACTTTATTGACTATGCCAAAGCCTTTGACTGTGTGGATCACAACAAACTGTGTAAAATTCTTCAGAGATGGGAATACTAGACCACCTGACCTGCCTCCTGAGAAGTCTGTATGCAGGTCAAGAAGCAACAGTTAGAACTGGACATGCGACAACACACTGGTTCCAAATCAGTAAAGGAGTACATCAAGGCTGTATATTGTCACCCTGCTTATTTAACTTATAGGCAGACTACATCATGAGTGCTGGACTGTATGAAGCACAAGCTGGAATCAAGATTGCCAGGAGATATAGGAGTAATAACAATAACCTCAGATATGCAGATGACACCTCCATTATGGCAGAAAGCGAAGAAGAACTAAAGAGCTTCTTGATGAAAGTGAAAGAGGAGAGTGAAAAAGTTAGCTTAAAACTCACCATTGCAATGAAAAGAATAAAATACCTAGAAATAAATCTACTTAAAGAAACAAAAGACCTATATATAGAAAACTGTAAAACACTGATGAAAGAAATCAAAGATGACACAAATAGATGGAGAAATATACCATGTTCATGGATCAGAAGAATCAATATAGTGAGAATGAGTATACTACCCAAATCAATCTATAGATTCAATGCAATCCCTATCAAGCTACCAATGATACTTTTCAGAGAACTAGAACAAATAATTTCACAATTTGTATGGAAATAAAAAAACCTCAAATAGACAAAGCAATCTTGAGAAAGAATGGAACTAGAAGAATCAACCTGCCTGACTTCAGACTATATTACAAAGTTACAGTCATCAAGACAGTACAGTACTGACACAAAGACAGAAATATAGATCAATGGAATAAAATAGAAAGCCCAGAGATAAATCCACACACCTATGGACATTCTAGGAATCAGTGAATTAAAATGGACTGGAATGGGTGAATTTAACTCGGATGACCATTATATCTACTACTGTGGGCAGGAATCCCTTAGAAGAAATGGAGTAGCCATCATGGTCAACAAAAAGGTCCAAAATGCAGTACTTGGATGCAGTCTTAAAAATGACAGAATGATTTCTGTTCATTTCCAAGGCAAACCATTCAATATTACAGTAATCCAGGCCTATGCCCCAACCGGTAATGCTGAAGAAGCCAAAGTTAATCGGTTCTATGAAGATCTACAAGACTTTTTAGAACTAACACCCAAAAAAGATGTCCTTTTCATTCTAGGGGACTGGAATGCAAAAGTAGGAAGTCAAGAAACACCTGGAGTAACAGGCAAATTTGGCCTTGGAGCACGGAATGAAGCAGGGCAAAGGCTAATAGAGTTTTGTCAAGAGAATGCACTGGTCATAGCAAACACCCTCTTCTAACAACACAAGAGAAGACTCTACACATGGACATCACCAGATGGTCAACACCGAAATCAGATTGATTATATTCTTTGCAACCAAAGATGGAGAAGCTATATACAGTTAGTGAAAACAAGACCAGGAGCTGACTGTGGCTCAGATCATGAACTCCTTATTGCCAAATTCAGACTTAAATTGAAGAAAGTAGGGAAAACCACTAGACCATTCAGGTATGACCTCAATCAAATCCCTTATGATTATACAGTGGAAGTGAGAAATAGATTTAAGGACTAGATCTGATAGAGTGCCTGATGAACTCTGGACGGAGGTTCGTGACATTGTACAGGAGACAGGGACCAAGACCATCCCCATGGAAAAGAAATGCAAAAGAGCGAAATGGCTGTGTGAGGAGGCCTTACAAATAGCTGTGAAAAGAAGAGAGGTGAAAAGCAAAGGAGAAAAGGAAAGATATAAGCATCTGAATGCAGAGTTCCAAAGAATAGCAAGGAGAGATAAGAAAGCCTTCCTCAGTGATCAATGCAAAGAAATAGAGGAAAACAACAGAAAAGGAAAAACAAGAGACCTCTTCAAGAAAATTAGAGATTCCAAGGGAACATTTCATGCAAAGATGGGCTCGATAAAGGACAGAAATGGTATGGACCTAACAGAAGCAGAAGATATTAAGAAGAGGTGGCAGGAATACACAGAAGAACTGTACAAAAAAGATCTTCACGACCAAGATAGTCACGGTAATGTGATCACTGACCTAGAGCCAGACATCTTGGAATGTGAAGTCAAGTGGGCCTTAGAAAGCATCACTACTAACAAAGCTAGTGGAGGTGATGGAATTCCAGTTGAGCTATTTCAAATCTTGAAAGATGATGCTGTGAAAGTGCTGCACTCAATATGCTAGCAAATTTGGAAAACTCCGCAGTGGCCACAGGACTGGAAAAGGTCAGTCTTCATTCCAATCGCAAAGAAAGTCTTCATTCCAATGCCAAAGAATGCTCAAACTACTGCACAATTGCACTCATCTCACACGCTAGTAAAGTCATGCTCAAAATTCTCCAAGCCAGGCTTCAGCAGTATGTAAACCGTGAACTCCCAGATGTTCAAGCAGGTTTTAGAAAAGGCAGAGGCACCAGAGATCAAATTGCCAACATCCGCTGGATCATGGAGAAAGCAAGAGAGTTCCAGAAAAACATCTATTTCTGCTTCATTGACTATGCCAAAGCCGTTGACTGTGTCGATCACAATAAACTGTGGAACATTCTGAAAGAGATGGGAATCCCAGACCACCTGACCTGCCTCTTGAGAAACCTGTATGCAGGTCAGGAAGCAATAGTTAGAACTGTACATGGAACGACAGACTGGTTCCAAATAGGAAAAGGTGTACGTCAAGGTTGTATATTGTCACCTTGCTTATTTAACTTATATGCAGAGTACATCATGAGGAATGCTGGGCTGGAAGAAGCACAAGCTGGAATCAAGATTGCTGGGAGAAATATCAATAACCTCAGATATGCAGATGACACTATCCTTATGGCAGAAAGTGAAGAGGAACTCAAAAGCCTCTTGATGAAAGTGAAAGAGGAAAGTGAAAATGTTGGCTTGAAGCTCAACATTCAGAAAACAAAGATCATGGCATCTGGTCCCATCACTTCATGGGAAATAGATGGAAAAACAGTGGAAACAGTGTCAGACTTTATTTTTTTGGGCTCCAAAATCACTGCAGATGCTGATTGCAGCCATGAAATTAAAAGACGCTTGCTCCTTGGAAGGAAAGTTATGACCAACCTTGATAGTATATTGAAAAGCAGAGACATTACTTTGGCAACCAAGGTCCGTCTAGTCAAGGCTATGGTTTTTCCCGTGGTCATGTATGGATGTGAGAGTTGGACTGTGAAGAAAGCTGATCGCCGAAGAATCGATGCTTTTGAACTGTGGTGTTGGAGAAGACTCTTGAGAGTCCCTTGGACTGCAAGGAGATCCAACCAGTCCATTCTAAAGGAGATCAATCCTGGGTGTTCATTGGAGGGACTGATGCTAAAGCTGAAACTGCAATACTTTGGCCACCTCATGCGATGAGTTGACTCACTGGAAAAGACTCTGATGCTGGGAAAGGTTGGGGGCGGGAGGAGAAGGGGACGACAGAGAATGAGATGGCTGGATGGCATCACCGACTCTGTGGACATGAGTTTGAGTGTACTCCGGGAGTTGGTGATGGACAGGGAGGCCTGGCGTGCTTTGATTCATGGGGTCGCGGAGAGTCGGACACGACTGAGCGACTGAACTGAACTGAAATTAACTGATGGACACTTTTTCTTTGACAAAGGAAGCAAAAATATACAATGGAGAAAAGACAGTCTCTTTAACAAGTGGTGCTGGGGAAACTGGTCAACCACTTGTGAAAGAATGAAACTAGAACACTATCTAACACTATACACAAAAATAAATTCAAAATGGATTAAAAATCTAAACGTAAGACCAGAAACTATAAAAATCCTAGAGGAAAACATAGCGAAAACACTCTCTGACATAAATCACAGCAAGATCCTCTATGACCCACCTCCCAGGGTAATGGAAATAAAAGCAAAAATAAACAAATGGGACCTAATTAAACTTAAAAACTTTTGCACAATGAAGGAAACAATAAGCAAGGTGAAAAGAGCCTTCTAAATGGGAGAAAATAATAGCAAATGAAGCAACTGACAAATAATTAATCTCCAAAATATACAAGCAACTCCTGCAGTTCAATTCCAGAAAAATAAACAACCCAATCAGAAAATGGACCAAAGAACTAAACAGACATTTCTCCAAAGAAGATACACAGATGGCTAACAAACACATGAAAAGATGCTCAACATCCCTCATTATCAGGGAAATGCAAATCAAAACCACAGCGAGGTACCATCTCACACTGGTCAGAATGGCTGTTATCAAAAAGTCTACAAACAATAAATGCTGGAAAGGGTGTGGAGAAAAAGGAACCTTCTTATACTGTTGGTGGGAATGCAAACTATGGAGAAAAGTGTGGTGATTCCTTAAAAAACTGGAAATAGAACTTCCATACGACCCAGCAATCCCACTGCTGGGCATACACACCGAGGAAACCAGAACTGAAAGAGACACGCATAGCCCAATGTTCATCATAGCACTGTTTACAATAGCTAGGACATGGAAGCAACCTAGGTGTCCATTGGCAGATGAATGGATAAGAAACCTGTGGTACATATACACAATGGAATATTACTCAGCTATTAAAAAGAATGCATTGGAATCAGTTCTAATGAGGTGGATGAAACTGGAGCCTATTATACAAAGTGAAGTAAGTCAAAAAGAAGAACACTAATACAGTATATAAACCCATATATATGGAATTCAGAAAGATGGTAATGATGACGCTATATGTGAGACAGAAAAAGAGACACAGATGTAAGAAACAATCTTTTGGACTCTGTGGTAGAAGGTGAGGGTGGGATGATTTGAGAGATAGCATTTAAACATGTATATTACCATATGTGAAATAGATCACTAGTCCAGGTTTGATGCATGAGACAGGGCACTCAGGGCTGGTGCACTGGGAAGACCCTGAGGGATGGGATGGGGAGAGAGGTGGGCAGTGTGTTCAGGATGGGGGACACATGTACACCCATGGCTGATTCATGTCAATGTATGGCAAAAACCACTACAATATTAGCTTCCAATTAAAATTAATTAATTAATTTACCAAAAGAAACCCTCAACATTCAGAAAACTAAGAACATGGCATCTGGTCCCATCACTGCATGGAAAATAGATGGGGAAACAGTGATGGACTTTATTTTGGGGAGCTCCAAAATCACTGCAGATGGTGACTGCAGCCATGAAATTAAAAGACACTTGCTCCTTGGAAGAAAAGCTATGACCAACCTAGACAGTATATTAAAAAGCAGAGACATTACTTTGCCAAGAAAGGTCCATCTAATCAAAGCTATGGTTTTTCCAGTAGTCAGGTATGGATGTGAGAGTTGGACTATAAAGAAAGCTGAATGCAGAAAAATTGATGCTTTTGAACTGTGGTGTTGGAGAAGATGCGTGAGAGTCCCTTTGATAGCAAAGAGATCCAACCAGTCCATCCTAAAGGAGATCAGTCCTAGGTGTTCATTGGAAGGACTGATGCTGAAGCTGAAACTCCAATACTTTGGCCACCTGATTCAAAGAACTAACTCATTTGATAAGGCCCTTATGCTGGGAAATATTGAAGGTGGGAGGAGAAGGGAATGACAGAGGATGAGATGGTTGAATGGCATCACTGACTCAATGGATATGAGTTTCAGTAAAGTCCAAGAGTTGGTGATGGACAGGGAGGCCTGGCGTGCTGCAGTCCATGGGGTCGCAAAGAGTCAGATACGACTGAGTGACTAAACAGAACTGAAACATGCCAATAGCTTTATGAAAATATGTGTTCACCAGCACAGGAAGGCAGATTGCTTACCTGATTCTTAGCTTTGATATACTCTGCCAGCAAGGTTACTGGCAACATCAGTACTTTCAGAGATGACTCAGACAGTGCCAGGAACATGTGGGCTCAGAATGGTTCCCTGATTCTTCATGAAGCAACTCAGAAAGCCTTGAAAATGTTCAGCTGTGAGGAATGACTGGGTAAGAGGAGCTAAGCTGACAAGTAAATATCACTCACCTCACCTTACCCCACGACAGCAGGTCAAGCCATCCCCCACTTCTGAGCTGCTTTGGCATTTCCTTGAAATGTTTTACAACCATAATCATCCATTTGAAGACAAACCTGACCCTAGCCAAGTTCTAAATCCCTTGAAAGCACAGGTTTTCAGATGCTCTGGAGTGTCTTAAGAAGTACCTGGAGGGTCTCATCCTAGCTCTTTTGAATCAGTATCTTTGTTGGGCTGGAGACTGAGAATGTACTTGTTTACATCCTGTCCAGCTATTTCTGAAAAAGCTGGTGTTATTTTAGAAACCCTGGTTTAGGACAAAAAAAAAATCCATTTCCTAATGGACAGGTATAAGAGATTATTCAGATTGATGGTTAATGTCTCCTGGAATAAAAAGCTACCAGGAGAGAAAAAAAAAAGTTGACGTCTAGCTGAGGATGAGAGCTAGATCACATGTCACTTAAATGTAGATCAGGCTATTCTGGTGTTGCTTCAAAAGTGATACCATCTATACTCTCAGTTCAGTTCAGTGCAGTTGCTCAGTCATGTCCAACTCTGCAATGCCATGAATCACAGCACTCCAGGCCTCCTTGTCCATCTCCCAGAGTTCACTCAAACTCACCTCCATCGAGTCGGTGATGCCATCCAGCCATCTCATACTCTGTCGTCTCTTCTCTTCCTGCCCACAATCCCTCCCAGCATCAGAGTCTTTTCCAGTGAGTAAACTCCACATGAGGTGGCCAAAGTATTGGAGTTTCAGCTTTGGCATCAGTCCTTCCAATGAACACCCAGGACTGACCTCTTTTGGAATGCACTGGTTGGATCTCCTTGCAGTCCAAGGGACTCCCAAAAGTCTTCTCCAACACCACAGTTCAAAAGCATCAATTCTTCAGCATTCAGCTTTCTTCACAGTCCAACTCTCACATCCATACATGACCACTGGAAAAATCATAGCCTTGACAAGACAGACCTTGGTTGGCAAAGTAATGTCTCTGCTTTTCAATATGCTGTCTAGGTTGGTCATAACTTTTCTTCCAAGGAACGAGTGTCTTTTAATTTCATGGCTGCAGTCACCAACTGCAGTGATTTTAGAGCCCAAGAAAATAAACTCATTGTTTTCATTGTTTCCCTATCTATTTACCATGAAATATTGGGACCAGATACCATAATCTTTGTTTTTTGAATGTTGAGTTTTAAGCCAGCTTTTTCACTCTCCTCTTTCACTTTCATCAAGAGGCTTTTTAGTTCCTCTTCACTTTCTGCCATAAGGGTGGTGTCATCTGCATATCTGAGGTTATTGATACTTCTCCCGGAAATCTGGATTCCAGCTTGTGCTTCTTCCAGCCCAGCGTTTCCCATGATGTACTCTGCATATAAGTTAAATAAGCAGGGTGACAATATACAGCCTTGACGTACTCCTTTTCCTATTTGGAACCAGTCTGTTGTTCCATGTCCAGTTCTAACTGTTGCTTCCTGACCTGCATACAGGTTTCTCAAGAGGTGGTCTGGGATTCCCATCTCTTTCAGAATTTTCCACAGTTTGTTGTGATCCACACAGTCAAAGGCTTTGGCATAGTCAATAAAGCAGAAATAGATGTTTTTCAGGAACTCTCTTGCTTTTTCCATGATCCAGCGGATGTTGGAATTTGATCTCTGGTTCCTCCGCCTTTTCTAAAACCAGCTTGAACATCTGGAAGTTCACGGTTCACATATTGCTGAAGCCTGGCTTGGAGAATTTTGAACATGACTTTACTAGTGTGTGAGATGAGTGCAGTTGTGCAGTAGTTTGAGCATTCTTTGGCATTGCCTTTCTTTGGGATTGGAATGAAGACTGACCTTTTCTAGTCCTGTGGCCACTGCTGAGTTTTCCAAATTTGCTGGCATATTGAGTGCTGCACTTTTTCAGCATCATCTTTCAGGATTTGAAATAGCTCAACTGGAACTCCATCACCTCCACTAGCTTTGTTTGTAGTGATGCTTTCTAAGGCCCACTTGACTTCACATTCCAAGATGTCTGGCTCTAGGTCAGTGATCACACCATTGTGATTATCTTGGTCGTGAAGATCTTTTTTGTACAGTTCTTCTGTGTATTCTTGCCACCTCTTCTTAATATCTTCTGCTTCTGTTAGGTCCATACCATTTCTGTCCTTTATGGAGCCCATCCTTGCATGAAATGTTCCCTTGGTATCTCTAATTTTCTTGAAGTGATCTCTTGTCTTTCCTATTCTGTTGTTTTCCTCTATTTCTTTGCATTGATTGCTGAGGAAGGCTTTCTTATCTCTCCTTGCTATTCTTTGGAACTCTGCATTCAGATGCTTATATCTTTCCTTTTCTCCTTTGCTTTCCTCTTCTCTTCTTTTCACAGCTATTTGTAAGGCCTCCCCAGACAGCCATTTTGCTTTATTGCATTTCTTTTCCATGGGGATGGTCTTGATCCCTGTCTCCCGTACAATGTCAAGAACCTCTGTCCATAGTTCATCAGGCACTCTTATCTATCAGATCTAGTCCCTTAAATCTATTTCTCACTTCCACTGTATAATCTAAGGGATTTGATTTAGATCATATCCAAATGGTAGAGTGGTTTTCCCTACTTTCCTCAATTTAAGTCTGAATTTGGCAATAAGGAGTTCATGATCTGAGCCACAGTCAGCTCCTGGTCTTGTTTTTGCTAACTGTATACAGCTTCTCCATCTTTGGCTGCAAAGAATATCATCAGTCTGATATCGGTGTTGACCATCTGGTGATATCCATGTGTAGAGTCTTCTCTTGTGTTGTTGAAAGAGGGTGTTTGCTATGACCAGTGCATTCTCTTGGCAAAACTCTATTAGCCTTTGCCCTGCTTCATTCCGTGCTCCAAGGCCAAATTTGCCTGTGACTCCAGGTGTTTCTTGACTTCCTACTTTTGTATTCCAGTCCCCTATAATGAAAACATCTTTTTTTGGTTGTTAGTTCTAAGGTCTTGTAGTTCTTCATAGAACCATTCAACCTTGGCTTCTTCAGCATTACTGGTTGGGGCGTAGGCCTGGATTACTGTAATACTGAATCGTTTGCCTTGGAAACAAACAGAGATCATTCTGTCGTTTTTGAGATTGCATCTAAGTACTGCATTTCGGACTCTTGTTGACCATGATGGCTACTCCATTTCTTCTAAGGGATTCCTGCCCATAGTAGTAGATATAATGGTCATCTGAGTTAAATTCACCCATTCCAGTCCATTTTAGTTCACGGATTCCTAGAATGTCTATGTCACTCTTGCCATCTCCTGTTTGACCACTTCCAGTTTGCCTTGATTCATGGACCTAACATTCCAGGTTCCCATACAATCTATACTCAGTTAAATTACAGAATGATGAAAAGGGAAAGAGATGTCACCAGCATAAGACTGATTCCTATGTGACTAAGCTCATAGAGCACAAAGAGCCTAGACTAAGAACATGATTCTGAGGAGAGAAAAGGAACTTGTGTTCCTCAGAAGCAGGAGCTGAAGGTTCGGCACTGTTTCCAAACTGGGTGGGAGAAGGCATGGATGTATATGATGCCAGCTGTGCCTTTCATATCTCCAACCTCAGCTGAGTCCTTCAGTTAATGCAGGAAAGCCCTGTGCAGCAAGTGGCCACACCATCACACCCCTTCTGAAAAACAGAGGGAACACAAGCACACTCCGTAACCCTTCCGTCACCCTTCCCACTGTCTCCCCCTGGATTAGTTCCTTCTTGGAAAGGCCTAGTATAAGCCCAGCTACTTTGCTGGTTGACAGTTAACTGCAAATGTATCAAAGTAGATGTAGGCATTAACTTCACTTTGGGGAATCTAATCTGAACCCCAAATCAGCCTTCTGAGTAGTATCTTAAGAAAGAGGTAAGACCAACATTTCACTCTTTCAGTCATCTTTTAGGAATTCTCTTAGAGGCACACCAATGCTGAATCTCTATTTTTTTCAACACCCATTGTCAGGACTAGCATAAATCTCTGGTCTGGGACCAGGCCTGTGACAAGTAGCTATAAAATAAATCTGAGGCCTCTGAGACCTAGCCAAGGATTCCTATGAAGGTATCAGGAACTCAAAATGCTGACCAAAGCTGAGGCTAGGCCAACATGAAAATACCCAGGAAAAGGTTATGTGTTTGAAATTTTCCACAATGCAAAGTTTTAAAAAAAAATCATTGATTGGAAAATAGCAGAAATTAATACATTTTAGATCAACTATGAAAGTCAACATGTCAGTCAATCAGTTGTGTCTGACTCTTTGCGACCATATGGACTGTAACCTGCCAATCTCCTCTGTCCATGGCATTCTCCAGGCAAGGATATTGGATTGGGTTGCCATTTCCTACTTCAGGGGATCTTCCTGACCTAGGGATCAAACCCAGATCTCCTACATTGCAGGCAGACTCTTTACCATTTGAGCCACCAAGGAAGCCCTAAATCAACTATATTTCAATAAAATTTAAAAAATTAAAATTAAAAAAGAGAAACAGATAAACCTTGGCTCACCATATATGATCAGTGGAAGGATCAGAAAACATTCTTGGGGACCTGTGAACCACAGCAGTCAACATAAGTAAAGAAGGCCTCAACAAAACTGCCCTGCAATTATATGCAACGACAGTAAAGTTCCTGGATCCATGCATTTGAAGAACAAAATAGCTGAAGGGTTGAGAGTGAAACAGGCTTTGGTATTAAGAAACCCCCACCTAACTTATGTATTTAAATATCATCAACTATCATCCATATAAGATCAGTTCAAGAAAGACAGTGGCCTTGTGTGTTTCAGTGTTTAATTAGTTGAAACACTAATTAATTTCATCATACTTAGATTGATCAGTATAAATTTATGCATACATGTGTACTCAGTTGTGTCCGACTCTTTGAAAACCCATGAACTGTAGCCCACCAGATTCCTCTGTCTATGGAATTTTCCAGGCAAGAATACTGGAGTGGGTTGCCATTTCCTTCTCCAGGGGATCTTCCTGACCCAAGTATTGAACCAGTGATTCCTACATTTCCTGCATTGCAAGTGGATTCTTTACCGCTTGAACCATTGGAGAAGCCCCATAAATCTATGATGAGTATCTATTCCATAGTCTATTCCATATTTTAGACACTTCCAAGAGTGATGAAAAGGAAATCATGTCAACTGAAAGTAGAACTATGCAACACTGCATCCAAATCTACTATGGCCCCTGCTATCTTGACACTGACTCTAAACTTCTAGGCCTGACTCCCAGACTTTTTATGAATTGACCCTATTTTCAAAGTCCAAGGCTACTTCCCATTATTGTCCTCTGCTCCAAGCAAGAAAACCTCACTGCATTGTTACAGGATGTCATAATCCCCGGGTCACATTGTTGCTTCTCTCTTCAGAGTTTCCAAGTCCTGGTTGGGAATTGCTTTGCTCACATTTGGGGGATTGTATTGTGTTGAGAGTATCATAGTTGGACATGAAACTGGGTTCAGCTCTCTGCAGAGGCATTGTTAACTATCTTAACCAGGTCCTTGACTCTAATGTGTACCCATCCCCTGTGTACTTCCTGTTCCTGGTATTTCCATTAAATGGAAAAAACAGACAAGTGAGGCCACATCTCCCTCCCCTACCCTCTCCCCGTTTCTCTCTCTCCTACATCTAAAATACTTATACCATCTTTTCCAATAGTACACTTTATTGAGCAGTGGGAACAAACTGTTCAGTTGATGGGAGATCACAAGAAATCCCAGGGACCTAATAGCCTAAGTTATTCAGATGGAGGATACTGGTCCCAGACACTATTTGTACCTTTTCAATCTCCTTGGAACTTGAAATTACTATTTAAGCCCATTAAGCTAATTTCCTAAGTGTCAATGATAATAGGAGATCAAATTGCAGATTGAGAAATGAAAGATTTGGAGATTGAAAAATAAAGAAGGATGACCTCATATGTATTCTTTTTCATCATTTGGCAAATATTTACCAAATCCATGCTGCGTGTTAGGCATTGCAACAAGAGCTGGGGATATGAGGGAGAACCAGTCAGACATGAGGGGTTGCCCAGGAAAACTCAAAAAACAAGATACACTCTCCCACGCCCAGCATGGGTCTGAGCTGGGTAAACACACTAACCTTTTAGATTCTTGCTGAAGCCATGACTTTGAAGTACCCACAGGCCCAGATCCACCACAGCACTGGCTTAAAGAGATTCCTGTGACACCAAAGAGTGGCATCAACAACCGAGGCTCCTTTCCAAGTTTTCAAGGTGACAACTTCAGTTCCAAATCAGATAAGGCCATCCGCTGGGACATTTATTAGAGGAGTTTAATTTGTCAGAGTTCAGTCTTCTGAACAACTTGCTTTGCTGTTAACATAATATCTGATAAGAGTGTTACGTCTTCAGAGGAAAAGTACCATATAAAGACCAAACTCCTGGTGTGGTTTATTTCCATTTTCTATATTCTAACTCTTTGAGTGGCCATTCTTAGACTATTTTGCTTTACAGGATCCTGAATTCTTGCCATTAGTATTTAATATGACTGCAGAGCTGGGGGTGGGGGACACATTTTGCCCCAAAGCAGGGGCTGAATGCTGAATTCCTTTCAGTTGCATGACTGGATGAGAGCAGACTGGATATGAGGAATTACTTGTAGCTGAAACATTCTCTCATGATGGAACTTTCTCTCAGGGGAGCAGCACAGGCCCAATATAATGGTAGTAGAGTTCTGGGGTCCAGGCCTTTATCATATCAATGGTTACACAAAGTGACAAAGCCTAAGATGAGTTCACATCCCAAGAGATGGATGAAAGGAGTTTCCTGGGTCAAAACTAGGAAAGCATCACAAAAAGACAAATACTATATGATTCCACTTATATGAAGTACCTAGAGGTGTCAAATTGATAAAGACAGGAAGTATAGAGGAGATTGTCAGGGGGTTGAGGGGATGAAGGGAATGGGGAGTTATTGTTTAATGGGTAGAATTTCAGTTCTGTGAGATGAAAAGAGTTCTGGAGATTAGTTGCACAGCACTGTGAATGTACTTATCACTGCTGAATGGTACCCCTAAAAATAGTTAAGATGGTAAATTTTACATTACGTTTTACATCTGCTTTACCACAACCGAAAAACAAAACAGGAAAGCTAAATATACTGATGGATAAAAAAAATATTCAGTAAAGACAAAAGTGGACAGCAAAACCCCCAAATAGATAGGATTAGGACAGACATCAACTCGGGGAAGGAACTGCAGTGAAGGGACAGTGCCCAAGAATGTTTTAAAAATCAGGGTTTTATATTCAAATTTTACTTTTGTCAGAAGTTGACTATGCGATGCTTTGTGGTCGTCCTGGTTTAGAGGCACCAGTCATGACAGACATACATACAGTAGTAAACACCTCCCGGACTGGACTAGACAGACAGGCATATACCTCAGAGATACGTGGTCCTGAACCTTTAGATCCAGCTTAAGAACAGAGCAAAACTTTTCAAACTGTACCTAACATATTGTTCCTCTGGACCTCACCAAATTGGGAAAAGCATTCCTTCTCTGGTTAATAGTCTTTGAGAAGCAGCAAGAAGAGAAGGAAAGGATTAAAATGGCATGATAAAAAAGAATCAGAGAAAAATACTGAGCGTTATAATGTCCCATTAAAATTTTACTGCTTGTTTAGAAAGTCTTTGTAATGTTCGCAATTTTGCCACTCAAAAATAATCTGATCCCTCTGAATTTAGACCAGAAGAGATTTTCCGGCTTCAGCCCATAATATCACAGTCCAGAGGGCCAGACGCTAATTTCCAACTGCCCGATGGCTATTGACACTTAGTTGTGCCCTCTGGACTTCAAGCTCAACTTGCAAAATTGAAGACAGACCAAACATGCTTTTCCTCTGAGTCCCTCTCTCAGTAATGGCACTGCATCCTCACAGTCACCCAGGCTTGAACTATTGGAGTCAAAGGAATTCTCCTCACCCAACACCAATTTGGTTGCCCAAGCCCTTCAACTATGCTTCAGTGACATTTGTACTCCCCATCCACATGCCAATCTCCTCCTTTCCCCAGAATATCCCAATGCCCTAATCCAGCTGTTCGTATTTAGCTTTTGCTTGGTATGATGCTAAAGACTCCTAACTGGCTCCAGTTTGAACTCATGCTTTCCACTCCAACTTTAAAATAGCCACCTGTGTTATATGCTTAACATTCCCTCCTTAATGGGCCCGCCTGCCTCATTCTGTGGGCTTCCCTGCATTCATGAACCTAAGTGAAAACTCCTCAGCCTCAACTTCAGATTGCCACACAACCTTCCAGAAACCTCCCTGAAACCTCCCTTAGCCCTAGTCTCCCACCATGTCTCTTTGGGTACCTATGCTGTGCCTTATGCAGCTACCCACCATTATCCAAACATGTTAGGAAATTTTACAGGTCCATGCTTTGATTATGTCATTCCCTTGACTAGAATGCCCTTATTATCTTCCCTATCTTTTTCAATTATTAAAATTTTACCCACCCTTTACAATTCAGCCCAAACATCATCTCCTCCTTGAAAATTACCATAAACCTTTCCATTGAAATGAATCATTTCTTCTTCAGGCTCAACTGTTATTAAATACCTAATACCATGTATTCTCAAAAAGCTTACAGTGAGCTATAAAATTATAACATTCGATCAATCCTAAGGACTGAGGATGATAAGCACAATGTAAGTGCTGCAGAATTGCAGACAGCATAGACTTGCCAAGTTTTGATCAGCAAAATGGGTTCCTCAATCACTAGGAAGTTTGGGAGGGGGTGGTTCCCCAAGTGGGAATAATTTTTTGAATAGGATTTTAGTTACAGAAGATGCAGTCAGTTGTTTACATGGAAACCTTCAGTTCAATGTAAACACATGAAAACCATTACTAAAATAGTTATATTCATGAGATGGGGGTGACTGTATGAAATCCATTTGCCAAACCACAAATGGTCCAATAAATGGTAACTTAAAATATGCAGGGGCAGTACAAACAGATTTCCTTGAGTTAAATTCAGGACAGATGGAACAAAAAAGATAAGTACTTTTTACAGGTTTGCAATGTTGATTACCTTACCAACATTGATTCATAAAATTATCAATTTATCAGGTGACAAATGATGATTTATGTATGCTAGCATCCCCAAGAAAAAGAAATGCAAAAATGCAAAATGGTTTTCTGAGGAGGCCTTACAAATAGCTGAGAAAAGAAGAGAAGGTAAAAGCAAAGGAGGAAAAGAAAGATATACCCATCTGAATGCAGAGTTCCAAAGAAAAGCAAGGAGAGATAAAAAAAAAAGCCTTCTTCAGTGATCAATGCAAAGAAGTAGAGTAAAATAATAGAATGGGAAAGACTAGAGATCTCTTCAAGAAAATTAGAGACACCAAGGGAACATTTCTTGCAAAGATGGGCACAATAAAGGACAGAAATGGTATGGACCTAACAGAAGCAGAAGATATTAAGAAAAGGTGGTGGAAAGAATACATGGAAGAACTATACAAAAAAGATCTTAATGACCCAGATAACCATGATGGTGTGATCACTCACCTAGAGGCAGACATCCTGGAGTGGGAAGTCTAGTGGGCATTAAAAAGCATCAAAATAAGCTCAAAATTCTAGGCTTCAGTAGCACATGAATCGAGAACTTCCAGATGTACAAGCTGGGTTTAGAAAAGGCAGAGGAACCAGACATCAAATTGTCAACATTTGTTGGATCATAGAAAAAGCAAGGGAATTCCAAAAAAACATCTACTTCTACTTCATGGACTATGTTAAAGCCTTTGACTGTGTGGATCACAACAAACTGTGGAAAATTTTTAAGAGATGGGAATACCAGACCACCTTACCTGCCTCCTGAGAAATCTGTATGCAGGTCAAGAAGCAAGAGTTAGAATAGGACATGGAACAACAGACTGGTTCCAAAATGGAAAAGGAGTACATCAAGGCTGTATATTGTCACCCAACTTATTTAATTATATGCAGAGTACATCATGAGAAATGCCAGATTTGATGAAGCAAAAGCTGGAATCAAGACTGCTGGGAGAAATATCGATAACTTCAGATATGAAGATGAGGAAAGCAAAGAGGAACTAAAGAGCCTCTTGATGAAGGTGAAAGAGGATAGTGAAAAAACTGGCTTAAACCTCAACATTTGAAAAATTAAGATCATGGCAGCCAGTCCTATCACTTCATGGCAAATAGATGGGGAAAAAATGGAAACAGTGACAGAGTTTATTTTCTTGGGCTCTAAAATCACTGTGGGTGGAGACTGCATCCATGAAATTAAAAGATGCTTGCTCCTTGGAAGAAAAACCATGATAAACCTAGAAAGCATATTAAAAAACAGAGACATCATTTTGCCCACAAAGGTCTGTATAGTCAAAGTTATGGTGTATCCGGTAGTCATGTATGGATGTGAGAGTTGAACCACAAAGAAGGCTGAATGATGAAGAATTGATGCTTTCGAACTGTAGTGCTGGAGAAGATTCTTGAGAGTCCCTCAGGCCACAAGGAGATCAAAGCAGTCAATCCTAAAGGAAGTCAGCCCTGCCTACTCGTTGGAAGGACTGATGCTAAAACTGAAGCTCCAATACTTTGGCCACCTGATGCGAATAGCCAATTCATTGGAAAAAGACTCTGATGCTGGGAAAGATCCAGCGGATGTTGGCAATTTGATCTCTGGTGCCTCTGCCTTTTCTAAAACCTGCTTGAACATCTGGGAGTTCACAGTTCACATATTGCTGAAGCCTGGCTTGGAGAATTTTGAGCATGACTTTACTAGCGTGTGAGATGAGTGCAATTGTGCAGTAGTTTGAGCATTCTTTGGCATTGCCTTTCTTTGGGATTGGAATGAAGACTGACCTTTTCCAGTCCTGTGGCCACTGCTGAGTTCTCCAAATTTGCTGGCATATTGAATGCAGCACTTTCACAGCATCATCTTTCAAGATTTGAAATAGCTCAACTGGAATTCCATCACCTCCACTAGCTTTGTTCGTAGCGATGCTTTCTAAGGCCCACTTGACCTCACATTCCAAGATGTCTGGCTCTAGGTCAGTGATCACGTTATCGTGACTATCTTGGTCGTGAAGATCTTTTTTGTACAGTTCTTCTGTGTATTCTTGCCACCTCTTCTTAATATCTTCTGCTTCTTAGGTCCATACCATTCCTGTCCTTTATCGAGCCCATCTTTGCATGAAATGTTCCCTTGGAATCTCTAATTTTCTTGAAGAGGTCTCTTGTTTTTCCTATTCTGTTGTTTTCCTCTATTTCTTTGCATTGATCACTGAGGAAGGCTTTCTTATCTCTCCTTGCTATTCTTTGGAACTCTGCATTCAGATGTTTATATCTTTCCTTTTCTCCTTTGCTTTTCGCTTCTCTTCTTTTCACAGCTATTTGTAAGGCCTCCTCAGACAGCCATTTTGCTTTATTGCATTTCTTTTCCATGGGGATGGTCTTGGTCCCTGTCTCCTGTACAATGTCACGAACCTCCGTCCAGAGTTCATCAGGCACTCTATCTATCAGATCTGTACATGGAACAACAAACTGGTTCCAAATAGGAAAAGGAGTGCGTCAAGGCTGTATATTGTCACCTTGTTTATTTAATTTATATGCAGAGTGCATCATGAGGAACGCTGGTCTGGAAGAAGCACAAGCTGGAATCAAGATTGCTGGGAGAAATATCAATAACCTCAGATATGCAGATGACACTACCCTTATGGCAGAAAGTGAAGAGGAACTAAAAAGCCTCTTGATGAAAGTGAAAGAGGAGAGTGAAAAGGTTGGCTTGAAGCTCAACATTCAGAAAACAAAGATCATGGCATCTGGTCCCATCACTTCATGGGAAATAGATGGAAAAACAGTTGAAACAGTGTCAGACTTTATTTTTTTGGGCTGCAAAATCACTTCAGATGCTGATTGCAGCCATGAAATTAAAAGACGCTTACTCCTTGGAAGAAAAGTTATGACCAACCTTGATAATATATTAAAAAGCAGAGACATTACTTTGCCAACCAAGGTCCGTCTAGTCAAGGCTATGGTCTTTCCCATGGTCATGTATGGATGTGAGAGTTGGACTGTGAAGAAAGCTGATCGCCGAAGAATCAATGCTTTTGAACTGTGGTGTTGGAGAAGACTGTTGAGAGTCCCTTGTACCGCAAGGAGATCCAACCAGTCCATTCTAAGGGAGATCGATCCTGGGTGTTCATTGGAAGGACTGATGCTAAGGCTGAAACTGCAATACTTTGGCCACCTCATGCGGCGAGTTGACTCACTGGAAAAGACTCTGATGCTGGGAAAGGTTGGGGGCGGGAGGAGAAGGGGATGACCGAGAATGAGATGGCTGGATGGTATCACCGACTCTGTGGACATGAGTTTGAGTGAACTCAGGGAGTTGGTGATGGATAGGGAGGCCTGGCATGCTGTGATTCATGGGGTCGCGGAGAGTCGGACACGACTGAGCGACTGAACTGACTGACTGACTGACTGAACTGACTGACTGACTGGTGGGAAAGATAGAAGGCAGGAGGAGAAGGGGACAACAGAGGATGAGATGGTTGGATGGCATCATCAGTACAATGGACATGAGTTTGAGCAAACTCTGGGAGATAATGAAGGACAGGGGAGCCTGGCGTGTTGCAGTCCATGGATGGCAAAGAGTTGGACATCACTGAGCAACTGGACAACAACAATCAGTGAGGTAATTTCCTTTGTTTTCCAGAGAGTCAGACTTAGAATACCCAAGAACTTTACATAATAGCCAGAGCTGCTGGCAGAAGTATAGCATTTAATAAGTTTGGGACATAAGGGCCACTTTTAATTTTGTCTCCCCTGGAAGTAAGGAAATCTTGTTTCCACAATATCCCAAAATCATAGGCTTCTCCAAAGGCATGTCAACTATCAGTATAGTGATTTGCAGTTTTACCTTTAGCTAGAATACAGGCTCAAGTAAAAGAAAATAATTTGGTTTGTTGGGTTAAAGTTGTCAAACCTAAGTTTCTTTGCCTCAGTGATTTGAAAAGGAATTGATATTGCATGTGTAGCTGAGTATTTACCATTTTCATCTTTCAAGTAAGGGCCATCAGTATTCCATGGGAAATTAACATTTGTTAAAGGGGGTTTCTTATAACTAGTTGTTACTAGATGATCTATGAAACTCAAACAGTCATAAGGAGTGTTGTCCATGGAAGAAGGAGGAAGGGTAGCAGGGTTCAGATTGTTACAATGAACAAGAGTGATGGGGGTACAGTTAGCAAGAGAATTTCATAAGAAGTGAGATGCCTCACTGAAAGATGTTGAAAGTCATGTGAGTCCAAGATAGCTTACACAGCATGAAGTAGAAAGATGGCAAAGAGGATCCATTGACTATTTCGTCAATGGCCTTTACTAGAAGGGGAGTGCAGGGACAGCCCTGTGGCGTGGAGGATTTGTGACCCAGAAGTCAGTGATAGTCCCTGTGTTCTAGAGTAAGTACTCCAAGGGCATCTCCCTCTTTTTCGTATACAGAAAGGAAAGAAGAATAGTTTGGATAGCCAAGAGCAGGTGAATTTGTTAAGCTTTCCTTCAAGGTTTTAAAGGCCAGGTGATTTTCCCAATAATGGGATCAGATTTATGGTATTTAATAAGACATACAGTAGCAATTAAGGAGAGGTTTGGAACCAACTGTGACAGTAACCAGCTAGTCCAAGAAAACCCTGAAACTGACTTTCAGTTTTAGGTTTTGGGAAGCTCAAGATGGTATGAAGCCTATCAGGATCTAGTTATAACCCTCCTTGTATTAAATGTCCTAATGTTCAACCTGAGCTTTAACAAATTGCTATTTTTCCTTTGAGACCCTGTGTCCCTGAGTGGCTAAGAATTTTAAAAGTGAATCCTATCTTCTTGTGAGGAGTCTTGAGAGAATGAGCAGAAAAGTAAATCATCTACATATTGTAGGAAAGTGGAGTCTCCAGAAAATTTTATATCATTCAGATCGGCTTTTAAAGTTTGTGAAAAGTAAGAAGGCTTTTCAGTAAAATTCTGGGGCATCACTGTCCAGGTATAATGTTCTTCTTCCCCAGTAAAGGCAAAAGGATACTGACTAACCTTATCTGCTGGAATACTGAAGAATGCACCGCATATATCAAAGTGGAAAATCTGCTTTCAGTAGGTATGGATGCTAACAACGCCGTGTGGGCATTAAGAACAACGGAATGGGGAAGAAAAACAATGATATTTATCGCTCAGAGATCTTCGACAAATCTCCGTCCTCCACCATTAGATTTTCTTACAGGTAAAATGGGATTTTACAAGGATTGGTGCAAGGGACATAGTAAGTTCCTGCACTTTATTAGTCTTCTATGATAGGTCTTGTGCCCTGTAAAACTTCTTTGTTTATAGGGTATCGATTCTGGGCAGAAGCTTTAAAAAATGAATTTGGATCTAAATGGGGTTGCAGGGGGCGGGGGGGAGGGGGAGACTCTGTGAGTTCTGAATATATCTGTGGAAGATTTTGTCCACAAAGTAAGGGACAATAAATCTAATGATGGAGATAAGTCTGAAGTTTGACCTTCCCTGGTTTGTAAAGTACTTATATAAAAAAAAAGGGTTTGGATTTTCTTGGGGATGAGATTCAAGGGATTTGAACTCAAGAGTCATTTCTCCTTTCATGAGAAAGAAATAGTAGCATGATATTTTTCTAGGAAATCTCATCTTAGTAAGGGGACAGGAGATAATTCACTGAGGAGAAATGGATGGTTATCTCTCAAAGATCCCAAGCAAAAGGATATAGGCTTAGAAACAGACTTGTTTTAGTTTATTTGAGACTACCTCTATTTGAATAAATGTACTACTCTGAGAAAGAGACTGTTTCATTGCAGTAGGGTTGAAGTACAGACAGGGCAGCTACATGTTGTAAGGGATTTGCCCCCTGTCTAGAGAGTAGCTTCCTATAGCCTACTTAATGATGCAATGGGAAAGAGTCCCTGTGTTTCCTCTAAGTCCCACCATTGGGAAGAGTCTGATTCTTGGCTCTTGAAAAGTTGCAATCATCTAGATCTTTTTGATCTATAGCAGTCCTTTTCCCAATGGCCAGTTTCTTTCACAATAATGAGAACCCAGTAGGGAGAGTTTGTTTGGGAGATTCCATTTGTTGAAGTTGAAAATTTTAGTTGCCCTTCCTTTGGAATCATCTTCTAGGGCACAGGCTAATGGATTAGATAGATTGACAAGATCAGAGGTGGGCACTGTTTCCCATTCTATGCAAGGTCTCCTGACTAACAGAGATAGACCTGTTTAAACCATTTATAAAAAATTGATTTAAAGGCCACCCTGCTAGGTTCAACATCTATAACAAGTCCAAAACTTTCTTTAAAGGTAATTTGGAGTCTGCAATAGTAATCATAAACAGATTTGGCAGGCTTGGGAGTACACGTCTGAATCATGTTCCACTCCACTGGTGTAGGGAAAGTGCTTGGGACAGCAAGATGCTGCCTTTCAGGTAAACCATGAGCTTGGTCATATAAAAGGGCCACTGGCTGACTTACTTGGAATTCCAAGGATTGTTTGCAGCTTTCCCAGTTAGCAGTTTTCATCCAATACTGGGTTTGACCTTTTCCCACAAGCAACCTGGAGAAGCCAGGTTGTTAATTCTGAAATACAATATTAAATAATTCTGCAAATCTACAAGGATCCTCAGTTACCTTAGGAAAACCTTTTTATTATAGCTTGAGGTTCAGCTTTGGTCCATGGAATGTTGAGAAATTAATGATTTAGCAGGATCCTCAGATGACTTAATTTTTAATGGGAGTTGGAAAGCTTCAGCATTAGAGAAGGAAAGTTCAGATTAAAGGAAAGGGGTCAGAAGAGGGCAAAGATGAACACAAAGAAGGTGGAGCTGTTGGGAAGGGAAACCTCACTGGTGATGTGGAAGAAGAGACCTCTAATGATTTTTTATCTCCTTTCAGTTGTTTATTTGCTTCAGTTAACTCAGAAATAGTATTTTGCAAAGAGGCAATTTCAAAATCCTGAATACATTTAGAAGCCTCTAGGTACCAATTAAAACACCTATCTCGTTCAGTTTGTTTAGTTCTATTGCCACAGTCTTCTACTTCAGTCTGGGAGAAAAACAAGTTTGGGGAGATCAAGAATTCCTCATAACGGCTCTTTAATTTCTAATTATCTTTACTAAGGTTGACCCATTTAATCCAAAATGCATGTGAAGAGAGGCTACAATTCTTTAACATAAACTGGCTGAGATCCCTGAAGGACGGCCACCCTTAAAGCATTTAAATGAGTGGGATCCACATGTCATAGGTTTTCTTGAGAGCAAAAGAAAAATTCCTAAATAGCCTGATGGGTGTACTTTCAGAGCTGGGAGTTGTGTTTTGTTCTAGAGTGTGCCTTTCCCAAGATTCCCTTGATTTTTCTTCCTGGGGATGGCCTTTGCCCTGGTTGTCTGATCCATGACCATGTGCCCCTTGTTGTAGGAAAATTGTCTTATAGTTGAGGTAACTTAATATCAATCTGGCCTTATCATCTCATAGGAGTCTTTGTCTCTCATAAGGAGGTGAAAGTGCTCTAACAGCATTTATTTGCTCCACTCATACCCACTGATACTGTTTTTAATTGCTGCTTTCAAGAATTTCCAAGGAATTATACTGAAATTCCAGTGTGCTTCAATAAGAAAACAAATAAGTCCTCACCAAAGAGGATAAAGCCTTTAAACAGATCCTGAGGAAAGTCAGAAAACTCAAGTCAAAGGAAAGGAGTTCAAGGGGACTTCCCTAGTGGTCCAGTGGTTATAAATCTTTCTGATGCAGGTTCAATCCCTGGTCAGGGAACTAAGATCCACATGCCATGGGGTAACTAAGCCCACAAGTTCCAGAGTCCACGAGATGCAACTAGAGAAGCCCAAGTGCCAAAGCAACAAAGAGCCCACACACTGTAAGACTCAACACAGCCAAATAAATAATGTTTTTTAAAAGAGAGAGAGGAAGCAAGGGAGCTCAGAATCTGAGAACAGACTTAACCAAACCAAAAGCAGATGGTAACGCACAGGAGTGACAAACACAAGGGACTTGCTGTGGGCACCTCACCTGATACCAAGGGTCATTTTGCTTCAGAGGTCATCCCCTTTGGATCTCATTTTTGAGGCCAAGGTATGTTGCTGCTGCTGCTTAGTCGCTTCAGTCATGTCCGACTCTGTGCAACCCCATAGACAGCAGCCCACCAGGCTCCCCCGTCCCTGGGATTCTCCAGGCAAGAACACTGGAGTGGGTTGCCATTTCCTTCTCCGCAAGGTATGTTACCTATAGCTTATTATGGTTTGCCTGTCCCGAACTGGATTTTCCCCTGCTATTCCTGAATAAACTCATCTTTATTGACAATTTTGAGCTTGCCCCAGTTTACCTCTTTATTTAGGTCAATAACTCCAAGCCTGGTTTTCCAATCCTCATTAACAATTCTAGAAGATGCCCAATCTCATTTGTAAATTGGGCTGTTAAGTTGGAAGTAGAGACTGAAAAGCACCAGAATACAACTGTCAAAACATTCCAAACTGAGGAACCAAACCAAAGTGCAGAAATTTCTAAGCAGGCAGTTGAGAAATGTTTCCTCTGCTTAAATTAACCAGATTTAATTTCTACTCTTTGAAGTTAAGATACCTGACAGATAAAATGACCTTAACCCCTGGCCAAAGTTGATTTGTCAAAGGATGGAAACCTCATCCCAGCTTGACTTTCTGGTTATGCAGTTTTGAAAACAAAACCTAGTGGCCTTAAACAATAATTTATTCTCTCTCAATATTCGGTCAGTTGCTGGGCTCAGCTGGAAGAATCACTTGGCATCTCTCATGCACTTGCAGTCAGACATAAGCTGGGCCTGAAGTCATATGAAGGTCTGACAGAGCTAGGTGTTTAAGAAGACTCACTTACATACCTGGTATTTGTTACTGGGTATCAGGGGGAGCTCACCTCAGACTGTCAACCAGAGCATATGCACGTGGTATCTCCATCAGTTTGAGCTTCTCACAGCATAGTGGCTGAGTTCCAACAGAACTCAAGAACTAGAATTGCAAGAGGCTCAGGTAGAAGTGTTAAGGGCTCAAAAGTCACATAGCATCATTCCTATTTAAGACCGAGTCCCAAGGACAGCTAAGATTCAGGGAAGGGGTTTACATAAGGTCATTAGGGTAAGCAGGAAAATGGCCCTCAGGGGTATCCATATTCTGATCCCTGGAACCTGTAAATATGTTACCTCACATGGCAAAAGGGACTTTGCAGATGTGATTAAGGATATGGGCCTTGACATAAGGAGAGTATCCTGTAATACCCAGGTGTGCCAAATCTAAAATGTGAGTGCTTCAAACTCAAGAAACTCTCTCACCTCCAGAGAAACAGAGGAATGGCAGTAGGAGAAGGACTTGGCCTGTCGTTGCTTACCTGCAGGTGGAGGAAGGGAGCCATGAGCCAAGGTGACCTCTAGAAGCTGGAAAAGGCAAGAAAACAGATTCCACCCTAGAGCCTCCAAAAAGGAGTACAGTCCTGCTGACACTTTGATTTCAGCCCAGTGAGACCCATGTTGGGCTTATCACCTATAGAAATGTAAGATAATAAATTTATGTTAAGTCACAAAATCTGTGGCAATTTGCTATTGAATAAGTAATAAGAAACTAATACAGGATGAACACATACCAGGAAATATAGCTCGCTGGGAGATCATCTTTGGACACCAGCTCCTCCACCTGATCTATAAGGGGTCACTTCTCAGGAATGTAGAAATAGAACTGTAGACCACTCACTCTTCCAGATGAAAAAGACCTAAATCCAGACATTGCTGGTAGTATCCCATTTTATGACATGTGCTCTATAATCAGAATATACCACTTATAATATAGGACATGAATTGAAGATGAATTTTCCAGGCCAGAATACTGGAATGGGTAGCCTTTCCCTTCTCCAGGGGATCTTCCTAACCTGGGGATCGAACCCAGGTCTCCCATATTGCAGGCAGATTCTTTACCAGTTGAGCCACAAAGGAAGTCCAGAATTGAAGATATCAACATTAATTGAAAAGTGAAAAATCTCAGACCCTTAATATTCTGTATTTATGTTGTGCAAAAAAAAAATTTCTGATTTATTTAAACAGTAAGTCTATATACTTCAACAATGAAATCACTTAAGCCTAGAAACAGTCATTCTGCCTTAACTAATAAATTTCTTGGACAAGAAAGAAATGTAAACAGGTGACTTTGTAAACATAAAATAAATATTCATATTTAACTGACCTTAAGCAGAAACTAGAATGAAAAGATATCCCGTGCTCTTGGGTTGAAAAAATTAATATTTTTAAATGGCCATATGACTCAAAGAAATTTTAAGATTTAATTCAATCCTTATCAAAATACCCATGACATTTTTCACAGAGCTTTGCTTTTACTGAATCTTGGTCAATAACTTGCTGAATTGAATCTAAGAAGGCCAAGCTGGAGAAAAAAAGGTTTGGGGTGGGGGCGTAATATTGTTCTTATGAAAGGTCATCATTCTTAATTTGAAAATTTCTAAATTCATATATATCATAGTCTACCCAATAATTACTAAGTGGGCAAAAGAAAAGTGAATCTCTAAGCCAAAATGGTTAAGGACAAAACCAGTTCTATTCTTTTCACAATTTTTATTTCAGAACCTTTGGTCTAACCTCCCAAGACTTTTCCAAGCAAAGCTGGAAGACTGGCCGAAACAGTGTCATGGTGTCCGTGTGCTTCATCTTTAGCACACTGTCCAGGGCAGTGTGGACCAGAGTTAACTATGCACATGCCATGAGTGGTGGCTCGGACGGTAAGGATTCTGCCTGCAATGCGGGAGACCCAGGTTCAATCCCTGGGTTGGGAAGATACCCTAGAGAAGAGAATGGCAACCCATTCCATTATTCTTGCCTGGAGAATCCCACGGACAGAGGAGCCTGGAGGGCTACAGTCCACTGGGTCACAAAGAGTCAGACATGACTGAGTGACTAACACATTCACTTCATTTCATGCCGTGATTTGCAGAGAGCCTACTTGTGACTCACCTGTCATGAACTGACAGTCTGTGTGATGAACTGAGGCCACCACGTGACCGTGTTGATGATTTCCTATCACCTACATTCCAAGAATATCATACAGGAAATTTATTTTACTTACTAGCATCCCCTTGCCAATGCCCACTGTGCATTTCTATAGTGTGCCAATGGACAATACTCACACCAGCCAGGGGTAATACGTCATGCTCTGCCCATGAGTGGATGGCTGTATTACGTAATGGTGAAGGGAACAGGTTCTAGATTTAAATTCTGACTATATCACTTACTAGCTGTGTAACCTTGGGAAAATGACTGAACCTAGCTTTGCCTTAGTTTCCTCATCTCTTCTAAGGGGATAATAATAATATCCACCACCATTATCCCCCTTCCTGTAAATGTCTTAAGGATATTACTCAATTTATTTACATAAAATATGATAGTTACTGGCTACTATGATAGTAAGCACACTAAATAAATATTAGTTTTCACTATTATCATTGTTATTGTTTTAATTAATAAAAAGACATATGCCAAAATCAACAATATCAAGACAGACAGATACTCTCATTGGGACTATCAGCACATGTAATCATGAAAATTCAGATTAAAGTAATAAAATCAAGATCTGTATTTACCAGATTCATCTTACAAAAATTCCAAATATCTTTATTCATAGAAGTTAATATACCAGTTTCCATGTTACCCCCAAGGAGAGCTCTTTCATGTTTAATTTACCTAGTATTTTCATCCTCCATCAAACTCTGGACAGGCTAATTAATATGATATAAATGGTTGGCCTGGCATGTTCCCCTCATTCCACCAATAGTCTTTTAGGGAAAAAATGAAGAGGTATGAGGGGACTATTGGGGCTCAAAAACAGTCATTTTGATTGTTTTTAATATGGGCAAATGATGAACACCCAGAACCAGGCAAAACACCAGATAATTGTCATCTGATCACTCTCTAAATAATTGTGCATTGGTTTTAGTGAACAACAAAATTGAGATGTATTTAAAGTTAGACGTTTTCAGCCACACAACATAAGAAGTGGTGATTTTAATTTGGTGTGGCTGAATTTCTACAGCTCTTGAGACTATATCTCTATGCCCAAATGGTAAAATAATCAGCAGATTCCATAAAATATTATTGCAAGAAGTCATTTGATTTCTAGCAGAAAAAAAATTATATATTCTTGGCTTTCATAGTGGTATTTGGAAGGCTGTTTTAAAATAAATTTTATTAGCCTAAAAAAAGACAGTAAATGAACATCCCAGCTGTTAGTCCATGAAATAAAGCAAAGTGATTGTCCTTCTTGGGGGTTTTTCCTGCTTCACTTTATACATACACACACACCGACACACACACACATATATTTAATTATCAAATGTCAACTAATCCTTCCTAAAATTCAATTTTTAAGCTATATTAACTTTAAAGAGTTGGACTTGAGGGGCAAGTGGCAGTGTTCCTAAAGGGACAAGATATACTAATATATCTTATTGACTGTCTTTATGTGTTTGATTTCCAGAACTGTTGTTTTTCCACTTCTGGAATTCATATTCAGAAATGTGTATCCTCTTATGAAACCATTTTTTAAACACAATCAAAAAAATTCCGGTTGATTCTCTAGGTGTCTAATGCTGACATTGTGCCTTTGCTGAGAAATGAACAAGAAAGTAAACATTGGGGTGTTCATACAAAAATTTGGCATGGTGACAATATTTATGTGCAAGGGGTAGAGCTGAACAACCTCAAGATGGAGATGAACATGACTGGAAAACTGGTAGCTCATGTTTGATGCATCATCACACCTTTATGACCCCCACCCCAGCAAACCACAAGACTATGGAGAGACAAGGAATTTGAACTCAGTAATTTCATTATTACCCAAGAGGTTATGAATTTTATTTCACCCTCATAAATAAAAAATGAGATGACACAAGAAGTGTCAAGGTGTGTTCTAGGACACAGATTTTCTCCATGCCTCTTCATATTTGGGGCCTCCTCATATTCTCAACGCTGAGCCCCACTATGTTAGAAGAAGCTACATTCCAGGCTCTTTCAACATGGTGAACATCAAGTCATTTACAAATAGCAAGAACTACAAGCTCCTTAATTTGTTTTCTAACTTATAATGTCTAACAACATGAAACTGAGCAATTTACTTATGCTTGTCTGATTGCTTTACTTTTTCCAGGAAAGAGATATTAGGAAAGGTTGTGAGAGCTAATAAAACCACAGTATTCTACTTGGGAATATTTATGAACAATCCCTTCTATAAACACAAGAACTATAGTCACATCAGACTCTGATTGTCCAATGCACAAAACAATGAAAATATCTTGAAAACAGTAACAACTTAATGTCTGAACATTTTCTTAACAACAAGCAGCTCACACACAACTGTAATGGTGGCAAAATGATTTTTCTAGTGTGAATTGTGTCAGCAAACAATGAAATAATTTGGGACCAGAATGTTCATCACAAATGATCTCATTTCTAAAAAGGACTTATGTATGTGTGCATGTTCAGGGTCACAATACAGTACTGTCAATACATGAAATAATCTGAGATTTCTTAATTTTGCACAAATGTGATGATCATTACAAAAAAAAAGATTGAATACAATATTCAATTTTACCTTCAATCTCCTAGTTAAACATCAAAGCAACTGTGTACATATTAGAACTATACTTTCCTCATAAGATAATAATCTCTTTCAAAGACGTGGCAATTGCTCTCGGCAATGCATACTATGAGACACTTACCAAGGTGAAGTAGCAAAGATATTTCAATAACTCAATATCCTTAGACACTTCTAGTGGGAAAAATAGTTGGAAAAGTCAAGCCCCAGGATTGCCAAACTTTACACGTGGACTTAAACCTTTGTTCTAATGTCAGAGCTATTTATTGAAGCTGTGGAATAAAACTGAAACATGTTTCATATTAAACACAATGAATCATGTACACAGACCTAATGGTGAAAATTCTAAATATTGTGAAATGCAAACTCCCATTCCAAATTTAAGAGAGATATATTAAAAACTACCTTGCTTGATATGTGTGTTTCAACATATGATTGTTTCATAAAGCAATTCTACAGAAAACCCAGTATTGAGTAGTAATAGGACAAGAAATAAAATATATTTTTTCATTCTCGGTGAATTTGCTAAGCTTTTATATCACTCAAATTGTGTTTGTATTGAAATCTAAAACACTTCTAGGATAGGGGAGAAGTCTTCCAGCTCTTAATAAATATTTTGTTCCATGTTGTTCAGTCGTTCAGTCGCATCCAACTCTTTGCGAACACATGGACTGCAGCATGCCAGGCTTCCTTGTCTTTCACTGTTTCCAGGAGTTTGCTCAAATAAAGTCCATCGAGTCAGTGATGCCACGCAACCATCACATCCTCTGTTGCCCTTCCTCCTGCCTTCAATCTTTCCCAGCATCAAGGTCTTTTCCGGTGAGTTGGCTCTTTGCATCAGGTGGCCAAAGTACTGAAGCTTCTGCTTCAGCATCAGTCCTTCCAATGAACATTCAGGGTTGATTTCCTTTAGGACTCACTAGGTTTTGTGCATAAATGAATGAATAAAGGAAATCTAAAATTAAAATCTAGAAAATAATATAGCCTAAAATTTTTAAATAAAAGAAACTAAATCTTTACATTTGTTAAACCAGTTAAGAAAGAAGATGTCACAATAAGCTATTAATGTGTTGCATAATCTTCCTCAGTCTCTCTCCAGAGGCTGCGCAAGAACTGAAATCAGGCTACAGTCCAGAAAGGTGTATCCATTTATGATCCACCCCAACCTACATAAAATGGATCATATCCCTGAAAACTCACTTTATGGTTACAACTGATGTAGAGCATATTATAGAGAAATTGTGAAGGCCTTGGAAATAGTATTTCAATTAAGATACTGCCAAAATTTAATTACCAGTCACTTAATGAAGACACGTAATGAATTAAAATTCATCTTAGGATATTCTTTTACTCAATTACATAGGAAGAGGAGAAGGAACATCTTGTGCATTTTAAATAGTCTGTGACTTGATTTAAAGGAAATCTTCTAAATTTCAGTAGAAACAGTTTCTTGAACTTTGAACAACAGGACTTGAACTGAGCAGGTCTACTTGAATTTTTTTCAATAGAAAGACTGCGATATTACACCATCTGCCATTGGTTGAATAGCAAATATGGTACCATGGATACAGTGGAATCGCCTCTAAGAGGCTTTTCAACCATGCGGAAGGTCATTGCAACTCTAACACCCTGTGTTGTTTCAGGGTCAACTGTACTCAGTTAGACAAGCGCTTTTCAAATTGTAATGTGTTTACAAATCATTTAGGGATCTTGTTAAAATGCAGATTGTTTTTCCTGCAGGTCCAGGAAGGGGCCTAAGACTTTTTTCCTTAGGAACAAGATCCCTGTGATGGTGATGCTGATGGTCCTTGGACGACACTTTGAATGGTACTTTGAATAGCTGACAAACCAATTTAGAGTCTCTTAAAATCACCAATGTCTTTCAAAACTTTCACTTTAACTCAAGGTCCAACTTTTTCAGGTGAGCGTTCTAAATTTTTATTTCTGATTCCATCAAATTTATTTTATAAAACTGGCAACTCATGTCAAGTGCCAGAGAGACAGACCTAATTTAACAGATTTTCTACCAAAAAAGAAAATTAAGCAGATGTCATAGTGTAATCTGCTTCTCCTAACTGGTGTTACTTAGAGATTTTTGCAGCCCACAGTATATCATAGAAAAATCAAAATGAAATATTATGATGTATGTGTGCATTTTTATGGAGCACGGAGTTAGGGTGTCATATTCATCTCCTGGATGACATCCCGTGCCAGCTGGCTAAACTTAAGAAATTCTGAACACTAGTCTTGCCAGAATTCTGCCCCCGCAGCCTGGCTGACAGCTTTATCAACAACTGGGAGGCAGAACAGGCCCCAGCCTGGCTTCCCCTCTCTGTAGTGCCAACTGCAGTCTGAATGTTTGGGCTTCAGCAGTAACAGAGGCAGACAGGCCCTAAAAATCTAAAAGGAACAGATACTGCTTTTACAAACAACAATAATGAAGAAAACAATTCTGACATTCAGAATGTTGCATGCACTTTTAAGGCAATGAAGGCTTAAGCAATCAGTGATATAAATTCTTCAGTGATACTTAACTGAATATTGTATTTGAAATACAAATAATCATTATATTAGGAAATAGAAATCACTTTCCTTAAACAAATATATCTTTTAACTTTCTAGAAGGTAAACCATACCAAAAAGAACAAAATAACAAACAGAACAATGGCCAGATATGTCAAATCCCTCTTCATCTGCATGAACAGTCAAAATTGAGTAAGAAGACACACTAGAGAAAGATCATGTGAAGAAAGTTGCTTGCCATGTTGGCATAGCCACTGTGGAAAACAGTATGGCAATTCCTCAAAAGTGAAATATGGAATTACCATAGGATCCAGCAATTCCACTTCCAGGTATATACCCAAAAGAATTCAAACAGATACTCATACACTAATGTTTATAGCAGCATTATTCACAATAGCCAAAATGAGGAAACAACCCAAATGTCCATCAACAGGTTAAAGGATAAACATAGGTGAGGTATTGTACAATGGAATATCATTGACCTTTAGAAAAGGAATGAAATCCTGATACGTATTATAATATGGATGAACCTTGTAAATATTATGCTGAATGAAATAAATTGGATACAAAAGGACAAATATGACCGCACATTTGTAAGGTACCTCAGTTCAGTTCAGTTCAGTCGCTCAGTCGTGTCCGACTCTCCGCGACCCCATGAATCACAGCACGCCAGGCCTCCCTGTCCATCACCAACTCCCGGAGTTCACTCAAACTCATGTCCACAGAGTCGGTGATGCCATCCAGCCATCTCATTCTCCGTCGTCCCCTTCTCCTCCCGCCCCCAACCTTTCCCAGCATCAGAGTCTTTTCCAGTGAGTCAACTCGTCGCATGAGGTGGCCAAAGTATTGCAGTTTCAGCTTTAGCATCAGTCCCTCCAATGAACATCCAGGACTGATCTCCTTTAGAATAGACTGGTTGGATCTCCTTGCAGTATAAGGGACTCTCAAGAGTCTTCTCCAACACCACAGTTCAAAAGCATCGATTCTTCGGCGATCAGCTTTCTTCACAGTCCAACTCTCACATCCATACATGACCACGGGAAAAACCATTGCCTTGACTAGACGGACCTTGGTTGGCAAAGTAATGTCTCTGCTTTTTAATATACTATCAAGGTTGGTTATAACTTTCCTTCCAAGGAGCAAGCGTCTTTTAATTTCATGGCTGCAATCAGCATCTGCAGTGATTTTGGAGCCCAAAACCGAGAGTAGGTAAATTCATGGAGACAGTATGTAGAATAGGAGCTACCAGATGCTAGAAGAGGCGCGTTGGGGAGTAATTACTTAATGGCAATAGAGTTTCTGTCAGGGGTGATGAAAAAGTTCTGAAAATGAATGGTGATGATGATTGTGCAATAGTGTGAATGAATGTATTTAATGCCATGGGATTGTACACTTAAAAATTAACATGGTTAGAAGCATACACACTACCATATGTAAAACAGATAGCCAAAGGAAATTTGCTCTATCACTTAGGGAACACAAACTGGGGCTCTGTTAGCAACCTAGAGGGATGGGATGGGGAAGGAGGTGGGAAGCAGGTTTAAAAGGGAGGGAACATACACTTATAGCTGCTTCATGTTGATGTTTGGCAGAAATCAACACAATTCTGCAAAGCACTATCCTTCAATTAAAAATAAATAAATTTAAAATTTTTAAAAAGGGAGGGGAAAAAAATTTAAAAAGGGAGAGGAATTATGTACACCTATAGTTATGACCAACCTTGATAGTATATTAAAAAGCAGAGACATTACTTTGCCAACCAAGGTCCGTCTAGTCAAGGCAATGGTTTTTCCCGTGGTCATGTATGGATGTGAGAGTTGGACTGTGAAGAAAGCTGATCGCCGAAGAATCGATGCTTTTGAACTGTGGTGTTGGAGAAGACTCTTGAGAGTCCCTTATACTGCAAGGAGATCCAACCAGTCTATTCTAAAGGAGATCAGTCCTGGATGTTCATTGGAGGGACTGATGCTAAAGCTGAAACTGCAATACTTTGGCCACCTCATGCGACGAGTTGACTCACTGGAAAAGACTCTGATGCTGGGAAAGGTTGGGGGCGGGAGGAGAAGGGGACGACGGAGAATGAGATGGCTGGATGGCATCACCGACTCTGCGGACATGAGTTTGAGTGAACTCCGGGAGTTGGTGATGGACAGGGAGGCCTGGCGTGCTGTGATTCATGGGGTCGCGGAGAGTCGGACACGACTGAGCGACTGAACTGAACTGAACTGATGGCTAATTCACCCTGCTTATTTAACTTATATGCAGAGTACATCATGAGGAATGCTGGGCTGGAAGAATCACAGGTTGGAATCAAGATTGCCAGGAGAAATATCAATAACCTCAGATATGCAGATGACACCACCCTTATGGCAGAAAGTGAAGAGGAACTCAAAAGCCTCTTGATGAAAGTGAAAGAGGAGAGTGAAAAGGTTGGCTTGAAGCTCAACATTCAGAAAACAAAGATCATGGCATCTGGTCCCATCACTTCATGGGAAACAGATGGGGAAACAGTGGAAACAGTGTCAGACTTAATTTTGGGGGGCTCCAAAATCACTGCTGATGCTGATTGCAGCCATGAAATTAAAAGACGCTTACTCCTTGGAAGAAAAGTTATGACAAACCTAGATAGCATATTAAAAAGCAGAGACATTACTTTGCCAACAAAGGTCCGTCTAGTCAAGGCTATGGTTTTTCCCGTGGTCATGTATGGATGTGAGAGTTGGACTGTGAAGAAAGCTGATCGCCGAAGAATTGATGCTTTTGAACTGTGGTGCTGGAGAAGACTCTTGAGAGTCCCTTGGACTGCAGGGAGATCCAACCAGTCCATTCTAAAGAAGATCAGTCCTGGGTGTTCATTGGAAGGACTGATGCTAAAGCTGAAACTCCAATACTTTGGCCACCTCATGCGAAGAGCTGACTCACTGGAAAAGAGTCTGATGCTAGGAAGGATTGGGGGTGGGAGGAGACGGGGACGACAGAGAATGAGATGGCTGGATGGCATCATCGACTCGATGGACATGAGTTTGGGTGAACTCCGGGAGTTGGTGATGGACAGGGAGGCCTGGCGTGCTATGATTCATGGGGTCGCAAAGAGTCGGACACGACTGAGTGACTGAACTGAACTGATGGCTAATTCATGTTGACACATGGCAGAAATGAAACCAATATTGTAAAGCACTTATCCTTCAATTAAAACTAAATAAATTTTTAAAATGAAAAAAACTAACATTGTAAGTTTTAAGTTATATAAATTTATCACAATGAAAAATAAAAAAATAATCCACTGAATACTTAACCTGATTTAAATTTTTTTCTCTTTTATTTCCTTTTTTATTCTTCCCCATAAATTAAAATTTTTAACAACAGCTAAGTGTTGAAAGTGGATCTTAGAAGACAGGCACATGTACTTGGAACCGTTTTCTTTGCTCTATTTTTTTTTTAGTGCTTCAGCTATTACAAAGGATCAGTTCAGTTCAGTTCAGTCGCTCAGTCGTGTCCGACACTTTGTGACCCCATGAATCACAGCACACCAGGCCTCCCTGTCCATACAAAGGATCAGACTCACACAAATCAAAATCTTACCCAGTATCAAGTCTCCCTAATCATGTAAAATAGTCAGGTAATCCAGGGGCTCAGACAAAGCAGAGAGGATTTGAGGACACTGAGGTGGTTTCTCTTTCTTTTTATGATGAGCACTCACTCTCTGGCCCAGAATGATAGATGAGCTTGCCAATGGAGGATATATGGGGTTATCTCACACAGTAAGGGAAAATTTTATTCATGATACATCTCTGTTTCATACCTTAGCTTTCATATCAGTTTTCAAGAATATCTTGCTAAGAGCACTCCTGTTAGCAGAGATCATTAGCCTATTTACCCGGAGGTCCAGAATTACATTGTCTAGGCAATTAGGTTGGGTAACCTGCCTTCTTTCCCCTTGTCCAAAGTGGAGCACCCCTTGGTAGTCTGGGGCAACCTGGGTTACAGCCCAGCTACATTAACTTCTTCCTCCTCATTAACTAATTTATTATGATTGCACACGTGAACTAGTATGTGTACATTTGTCTTTAGAAACAATTATTTAAGGTACAAACCTGGTATGATATTTTCATGGGAGTTTTCTACTCCTAAAGCTTGATGTCTAGAACTTTCAGTTCAGTTCATTTCAGTTCAGTCACTCAGTCGTGTCCGACTCTTTGTGACCCAATGGACTGCGGCACGCCAGGCTTCTCTGTCCATCATCAACTCCCGGAGCTTACTCAAACTCATGTCCATTGAGTCGGTGATGCCATCCAACCATCTCATCCTCTGTTGGCCTCTTCTCCTCCTGCCTTCAATCTTTCCCAGCATCAGGGTCTTTTCAAATGAGTCCGTTCTTCACATCAGGGGGTCAAAGTATTGGAGTTTCAGCCTCAGCATCAGTCCTTCCAATGAATATTCAGGACTGATTTCCTTTAGGATGGACTGATTGGATCTCCTTGCAGTCCAAGGGACTCAAGAGTCTTCTCCAAGACCACAGTTCAAAAGCATCAATTCTTTGGTGCTCAGCTTTCCTTATAGTCCAACTCTCATATCCATACATGACTACTGGAAAAACCATAGCTTTGACCAGATGGACTTTGTTGGCAAAGTAATGTCTCTGCTTTTTAATATGCTGTCTAGGTTGGTCATAACTTTTCTTCCAAGGAGCAAGTGTCTTTTAATTTCAGACGTTTATGGAAGGAAAACTCCCCAGACAGGTGCATCAAGTATCACCTGGTGAGAGTGAAAAAGAAAAGACGGGATTTCTAAGTCCTCACATAGCTCAACAAGGTCCGAGATCCAATTATCCAGATGTAAGGAGCTACAGACAATGAAAACCTAAGGGAAAAGGAACACTGCTTTCACTTCAATCACCTTTCAGGCCAAAAGGCACTGAAGGGAGGGACACATTATTGCTTCAGAAGGGCTTTCTATGGTGTGCTTAGCTTATTCCATCTTCCCCATTCTCTCATGTTAACCTTTTACATCACCTCGCTGCTTGGACTGCAGGATTCAGACATTTCTTTGCATCCCAGGTCAACCTTGACTTTAACAAGAACATAAATTTCTTCTTGCCCCAGATTCCTGGTTTGGCTTCAGCCCATTCCATACAGGTCCCACCTTTCAAGACCTGAGGCTGGATCAGAGGACTAGGTCTCCCACAAATCTGGGGGGGAAACCTGGGCAGAACTCTCAAAGCTTCATGACTGGTTGTAGGAGCAGCTGCCACCCCAAGCTGATCACCATGCAGAGAAAATTGGCCCTTTCACATTGCCAGCCTTCAGGACAGGGCTTCCCCCTGCTCTGTTCCTCCACTGAGCCAACTCCTTTGCAAATGTGAGTAGAAAAACAGTAGCAGAGAGAAACCAAGGCTCTTCAGACTCTCTTCAAACCTCTCTGATGGTGGTAAGTCTGGACTCTACTATCACTACCTAAGATTCTGAGATAAATAGTGGCTCCAGGGAGCCACAGGGATGGAGCCAAAACTGGTGCCTCAGTTTTGAGTATATAGTGCCCCTAATTAATCCCATCTGGCTTCATATAATTATCTAAGCAGAAGTATCTTTGGCATTATTTGAAATGCAGATTGAGCTCTAACTTCTGCTGGTAGCTATAGAGCCCATTCTTCAAAGCATGCAGCAATGCAAGCAGAAGGAATAATTTGCTTCTTATAGACATATGCCCTGGACAGGGACATCTTCTGGATGAAATACTACCAGAAACATAGTCAATAAGCACTGAAAAAAATCCTTTATGTAAATAGTGCCAAATACAATTTTAAAAACCTTACAAATCATGGAAGTTTAAAAAATAACAACACATCACAGTTTACAAAATATTTTCACCAATTTTCCCATTTGAAAGGAAAACAGGAAGTGTCACAATTTCCAATTAAAAATAACAGAAGAAAGAATTAACTTTAACTGGGAAGAAGAAAGAATTAAGATACTCTGTCTCATTGATAAATAACAGGGCAATAAATAAGAAAACAAACAACTAACTTAAGACCAAACTCCAACATCAGTTTTATATGTGTCCCTGTCATATAACGATGTATATGTCTCAACATGCTTGGTGGCAGGATTCATCTGGGTTCAGGTATTTCTGGTATTCTTGTGATACAGGCTTTTCAGAAACTTAAATTCTAGGCAGTTTACTCAAGGGAAGAAAATTATTTGGTTTAAGCTACAGTTATTTTTTATATTTTTTAAAGAGCTGCTATTATGATCACACCTGTCCTTTATAATCTTAACATTTCAATCTCTGAAAAAAGAAAAGCAGGATTTTCACTCTATTTATATGCACATCAGAGAAGTGCAACAAAACATTTCAGTGAAACACCATGGCAGACAATCTGCTCAACTGCAGCAATGTGTTTGATGTGGGCTCTGGACACGAAGCAAACCCTCATAGTTGGGAAGTGACAACTGATGCTTTTGTCAAAGCCTGCCAGCAGCTGATGACCCTGACCTCCCTAATTGTGAGCGCATGTCTCTTAGCGGTGGTTCCTAGTGTATGTAAGCGCCCTACCAGAGTTATCTGGGTGGGTGGTCTAGGGAATAGATGGAATTTATGGTCAGTTTTGCTCACAGACAGGCAACTACTTCAAATGCTATTGCTTGATGTTTGATTGTGGAAAGGGACCTGGTTAATTCTCCCCAGAATCAAATCAAACACTAGTACTATGAGGCTATGGTTACTATTAGTATAACTCCTTTATGAGCAAGGGGAAGACTTACCAACACACAACAAATCCTTCAGACCCAAAGTGAAAAAGGAATCACTTTTTGCCACTTCAAAAAAAAAAAAAGAGGAAAGAAGAATGTTAGATGCCATCCTGTGTAAACCAACAGACAGTGTCTCTTTTCTCCCAAGAGTTCTTGTCTCTCTCTAAAGTTCTAATGTATATCAAATCACTGCATAATATTTCTCAAAACGTTGAATGTCGATAAAAATTTCAAAACAAAAACTATTTATTTTTGAAAAATCTTTTCTCATTGTGAAAATAATTATTCACTTACAATACAAAGCCATTATGCCCTCAGTTTAGAAAATGTAAATACCCTTGGAAGAGTAACACCATAAAGTATTAACATTATTTTCAGTTAGTATGAATGAAGGCTATGAGAACTAGCTTTAACTGGGAGGAACAAGGAATTAAGACACCAACTCATTAAGGAAGAACAGAAGACTGAAAGTAAAGGGATAGGGAAAAAAATAACCCATGCAAATGGAAATGAAAACACGGCTGGTATAGCAGTACTTGTATCAGAAAAAATAATTCTGTACAAAAGACAAACATAAGAATTATATGATTAATGGGTCAGTACAAGAAAACAATATAGCATTTATAAATATATATGCATTTAATATGCTGTTGTTGCTGTTTAGTCACTAAGTCATGACCAACTCTTTACTACCCTGTGGACTGTAGCACACTAGGCTCCTCAACTATCTTCCAGAGTTTGCTCAAATTCATGTCCATTGAGTTGATGATTCTATCTAACCATCTCATCCTCTGGCAACCCCTTCTCCTTCTGCCTTCAATTTTTCCCAGCATTAAGGTTCTTTCCAATGAGTTGGCTCTTGACATCAGGTGGCAAAAGTGTTGGAGCTTCAGCATCAGTCCTTCCGATGAACATTCAAGGTTGATTTTCTTTAGGATTCACTGGCTTTATATCCTTGTAGTCCAAGGAATCTTCAGTCCAAGTCAAGAGCCTTCTCCAGTACCACATTCAAAAGCATAATTCTTTGAGCCTCAGTCTTCTTTATGGTTCAACTCTCACATCTGTACACGACTACTGGAAAAACCACAGCTTTGACTATATGGACCTCTGTCAGCAAAGTGATGTCACTGTCTAGGTTTGTCATAGCTTTCCTGCCAAGGAGCAAGGGTCTTTTAATTTCATGGCTACAGTCACTGTCCCTAATAATTTTGGAGCCCAGAAAAATAAAATCTATCACTTCTTCCACTCTTTCCCTTTCTATTTGCCATGGAGAGATGGGATCAGATGCCATGATCTTAGTTTTTTTTAATGTTGAGTTTTTAAGCCAGATTTTTCACTCTCCTCTTTTACCCTCATCAAGAAGATACTTAGTCCTTCTTCACTTTCCACCATTAGAGTGGTATCATCTGCATATCATATCTGCATATTGATATTTCTTCTGGCAATCTTGATTCCAGCTTGTGATTCACCCAGCCCAGTGTTTCACATGATGTACTCTGAACAGAAGTTAAATGAGCAGGGTGACAATACACAGCCTTGTTGTACTCCTTTCCCAATTTGAACCAGTCAGTTGTTCCATGTCTAGATCTAAATATTGATTCTTGACCCACATACAGGTTTCTCAGGAGACAGGTAAGGTGGTCTGGTATTCCCATCTCTAGAAGAATTTTCCACAGTTTGCTGTGACCCACACAGTCAAAGGCTTTAACATAGTCAATGAAGCAGAAGTAGATGCTTTTCTGGAACTCCTTTGTTTTCTCCATGATCCAAAAAATATTGGCAATTTGATCTCTGGTTCCTCTGCCTTTTCTCAACCCAGTTTGCATATATAGAAGTTCTCAGTTCATGTACTGCTGAAGCCTAACTGGAAGGATTTTGAGCATAACCTTGGCTAGCATGTGAAATGAGTGCAACTGTACAGCAGCTTGAACATTCTATGGCATTGTCCTTCTTTGAGATTGGAATGAAAATTGACCGTTTCCAGTCCTGTGGCCACTGCTGAGTTTTCCAAATTTACTGACATATTGAGGGCAGCACTTTAACAGCATCATCTCTTAGGATTTGAAATAGCTCAGCTGGAATTTCATCACTTCCACTAGCTTTGTTCACAGTGATGCTTCCTAAGGCCCATTTGATTTCACATTCCAGGATATCTGGCTCTAGATGAGTGACCACACCATCATGGTTATCCAGGTCATCAAGACCCTTTTTGTATAGTTCTTCTGTGTATTCTTGCCACCTCTTCCTAATCTCTTCTGTTTCTGTTAGGTCCTTACTGTTTCCGTCTTTTATGGTGCCCATCCTTACATGAAATTTTCCCTTGATATCTCCAATTTTCTTAAGGAGATCTCTAGTCTTTCCCATTCTATTGTTTTCCTCTATTTCTTTGCATTGTTCATTTAAGAAGGCCTTCTCATCTCTCCTTCCTTTTCTCTGGAACTCTGCATTCAGTTGGCTGTATCTTTCCTTTCTTTCCACATCTTTTGCTTCTCTTTATTTTTTCAGCTATTTGCAAAGCCTCCTCAGACAACCACTTTGCCTTCTTGCATTTCTTTTTCTTTAGGATAGTTTTGGTCACTGCCTCCCATACTATATTACAAATTTCTGTCTATAGTTCTTTAGGTACTCTGTCTACCAGGTTTAACGCCTTTAATATCAGAGCATCTAAATATGTAAAGCAAATATTAGCAGACATAAAGGAAGAAATTGATAGTAATACAATAATAGTAGGATACTTGAATATACTACTTAGATCAATAGACAGGACATCTAAACAAAATACTAATAAGGAAATAGTGGCCTTAAATTCCACATTACACCACATAGACTTAATAGATATCTGAAGCTTCCCAAGTGTCACTAGTGGTCAAGAACCTGCCTGCCAATGAAGGAGACATAAGAGATATGGGTTTGATCCTTGGGTTGGGAAGATCCCCAGGAGGAGAGCATGGCAACCTACTCCAGTATTCTTGCCTGGAGAATCCCATGGACAGAGGAGCCTGGAGGGCTACAATCCATAGGCTCAAAGAGAGTCAGACATGACTAAAATAACTGAGCACGCATACAGAACATGCCATCAAACAAACAAAAACCCAGAATATACACTTTTTTCAAGTGCACATGGAATTTTCTCCAGGATAGATAACATGGTGGCCACAAAACAAGTCTCAGTAAGTTTAAAAAATTGAAATTAGATTAAATATCATTTCCAACCACAACAGTATGAAACTAGAAATCAATTACAGGAAGAAAAATGGGGGAAAAAAACACAAACATGTAGAGATTAAACAACATGTTACTAATAAAAAGAATCCACAAAGAAATTAAAGAGGAAATTAAAAAATACCTTGAGATGAATGAAAACAGAAGTTAAACTTTTCAAAATCTATAGGATATAGCAAAAGCAGTTCTAAGAAGAAAGCTTATAGCAATATAGGCCTACCACAAGAAATAAGAAAAATCTAAAATAAACAAGCTAACTTTCCATCTGACAGATTTAGAAAAGGCCCAAACTTAACAGAAGGAAGAAAACAATATAGTTCAGAGCAGAAATAAATAAAGTTCCCAAAAAACACACAATAAAAAAGATCAATGAAACTAAGAACTGGTTTTATGAAAATATAAACAACATAATATAAATCTTGATAAGCCTTCAGCCAGACTCACTAAGAAAACAAGAGTCTAAATAAACAAAATTAGAGGTGAAAAAGAATGAAGTAAAAGAAAAAGCCACATGCTTCATAAAGTGGACTGTCCACCATGGTATAGTTTAAGACTGTTACCTAGTGGAAAGGTTTATGGAGAAAATAATGTCTCTATACTTAAAGTACAACTTGAAGGTCACTACTTTATTCTGATTAAATCTCCACTTAATGCTCCTGAAAATAAAATATACTACTGAAATACTGTTTGAGTACTTCATGGCTCATATAGAACCATGCAGGCTATGCTTGCATTAACAACATCCTGAGCATCAAAACGAGTAGGAAAACTGACAGTGGTTGGTATTAAGATGGAGTCACTCCTGTCCTTTCTATGGCTATAGGACATGTGATTGGCAGCTGAAGTAAGCACATTCCAATCACAAGGTAAGCTGTACTGTATTTCATTCAGCAATTGCTGAGAGGCGAAGAAGTAGGAATTCCTCTAGGGCAATCCCTGGAAACAGCTATGGAAGTAAAAGAGTGTATAGTTATATTTGCCCAGATTTAGTAAAAGAATTTAACAAGTATGACAAAGAGAGGCCAAAGTATACTGGAATCAAGGCAATCTCAAAGAAAGAATTTTCCATTGATGTTGGTTATGACAGATCCTTGGAACCTGAAATCTTTTTTTCATCCAGATTTTGCTAATCTAGACTTTACCTACCTAAGAAGTAGTAGATGAGGTAATTCAGCATTATCTTATTGATGTCAGAGTTCTCTTAAGTGAGTAAGAACACTGACCTCACTTAACTGGATGTGCAGAGATTTTGAGTGTCACTTTTATATTTTGAAGGAAAAAATGACCAAGTAAATGATACATTTCAAAAAGGAGCCTCATACACAACAATGTGAGTGAATTTAATGCCGCTGATTAGAACACTTAAAATGGCTAAAATGTAAATTTCATGCTATATGTTACCACAATAAATCATTTTTTTTTAATTTAAGTGGCCTCATGACACTTGCCATTATTTATTTATAGGACAAAGAATTCCAGTAATTAAGAAATGCTACCAACCACACTGAAAGAAAGTGGTTTTTGCTGCAAGTGTTTTTATAGCTGAGAAGCTAGTACAGTTGACCCTTGAACAACAAGGGTTTGAACTGTGCAGGTTCACTTATATACGGATTTTTTCAACAATAAATACTGCAGTTCTACACATTCTGTAGTTGACTGAATTTGTAGATATGCAATCACATATATGGAGGAACCACACAGACAAACGAACTATGAAGGGCTCACTATAACTTATGTTTTTGACTGAGTAGAGGGTCCACACCCCTACCCCCACATTGTCCAAGAGCCAACCGTGTATTTGATTAAGTCTAATTCATTGGTCTCTTTCTTGCTAAAAAAAAGAGAAAAAATTAATAAAGACAGCCTGTTGGATCTTTTTTTTAAAGCAATGCTCCAACATTCAGGTATTAACACACCAGTTTCAGCCTATGTTTACTGAAATTTTTTTCTGGTTCATGTCTTAAGCAGATGCCACCGACCCAACCTATGAGAGGCAGACACATAGTGTTTGCTGCAGGTGCAAACAGTTCTCTGCTAAGACAAATTTTCTAACCCCTCTCCTATGGCAGAAATGAGGCAGACTGGCAAAGTCAATTAAATCTCTATTAGCTGATTTGAGGTGATTCTAATAGATTTGTTCCCTCTTTGCTATTTTTTTTTCTTTTCTCTTCCTCTATTTTCCTTTGTTTTTTGTTTTCTGTTGGGCTTTGTGTCTGGCTTCAAAGTGTTTTCAAGGTTTTTCCACCTGTAGCATGTATCTGCTAGCAAGGTTATGCTCAAAATCCTTTAAGCCAGGCTTCAGCAATATGTGAACCATGAACTTCCAGATGTACAAACTGGGTTTGGAAAACTCAGAGGAACCAGAGATCAAATTGCTAACACTGACTGGATCATGCAGAAAGCAAAGGAGTTTCAGAAAAATGTTCTGCTTCATTTACTATGCTAAATCCTTTGACTGTGCGAATCACAACAAACTGGAAAATTCTTAAAGAGATGGGAATACCAGACAACCTTACTAGTCTCCTGAGAAACTTACATTTGAATCAAGAATCAACAGTTAGAACTGGACATGGAACAACTGACTGGTTAAAAACTGGGAAAAGAGTACAAGGCTGTATTGTTACCCTAGTTATTTAACTTCTATTCAGGGTGAATCATGTGAAATGCTGAGCTGAATGAATCACAAGCTGGAATCAAGATTGCCAGGAGAAATATCAATAACCTCACATAAGAAGATGGCACCATCCTAATGGCAGAAAGTGAGGAACTAAAGAGCCTCTTGATTAGGGTGAAAGAGGAGAGTGAAAAAGCTGGCTTGAAATTCAGCATTCAAAAAACTAAGATCATGGCATCTAGTCCCATGATTTCATGGCAAATAGATGGGAAAAATGGAAACCGTGACAGACTTTATTTTCCTGGGCTTCAAAATCACTGCACATGGTACCTGCAGCCATGAAATTAAAAGACACTTGGGTTTCTCTGATGGCTCAGACAGTAAAGAGGCTGCCTGCCATGCAGGAGACCCAGGTTCTATACCTGGGTCAGGAAGATCCTCTGGAGAAGGGAACAGCAAGCCACTCCAGTATTCTTGCCTGGAGAACTCCACGGACAGAGGAGCCTGACGGGCTACATTCCATAGGGTTGCAAAGAGTCAGACACAACTGAGCAACTAACACTGCTCCTTGAAAGGACAGCTATGACAGTCCTAAACAGCATATTAAAAAGTAGAGACATCACTTTGCTTACAAAGGTCTATATAGTCAAAGCTATCATTTTTTCAGTAGTCATGTACAGATTATGAGTTAGACCATAAAGAAGGCTGAGTGCCAAGAACTGATGCTTTCAAGTTGTGGTGCTAGAGAAGACTTGAGAGTCACTTAGACAGCAAGAAGATCAAACCAGTCAATTCTAAAGGAAATCAACCCTAAATATTCATTGGAAGGACTGATGCTGAAGCTGGAGTTCCAATACTTTGCTCACTTGATTAGAAGAGCCACCCCACTGGAAAAGACTCTGACGTTGGGAAAGATTGAAGGCAAAAGAAGAAGGGCACGTCAGAGGATGATATGGTTAGATAGCATCACCAACTTAATGGACATGAATTTGAGCAAACTCCAGGAGAGAGAGGAGGACAGAGGCGCCTGGTGTGCTGCAGCCATGGGGCCTCAAAGAATTGGACAAACTTAATGACTGAACAACAGTGTATATCAGCACTTCATCCCTTTTCTTGACCTTAGTTGTTTCACGTAGCTATAACAAAATATCATAGACAAGGTGACTTAAAGAGCATTTATTTCTCATATCTATGAAGCCTGTGCCAAAGCCTTTGACTGTGTGGATCACAACAAACTGTGGAACATTCTGAAAGAGATGGGAATCCCAGACCACCTGACCTGCCTCTTGAGAAACCTGTATGCAGGTCAGGAAGCAACAGTTAGAACTGGACATGGAACAACAGACTGGTTCCAAATAGGAAAAGGAGTACATCAAGGCTGTATATTGTCACCCTGCTTATTGAACTTATATGCAGAGTACATCATGAGGAACGCTGGGCTGGAGGAAGCACAAGCTGGAATCAAGATTGCTGGGAGAACTATCAATAACCTCAGATATGCATATGACACCACCCTTATGGCAGAAAGTGAAGAGGAACTCAAAAACCTCTTGATAAAAGTGAAAGAGGAGAGTAAAAAAGTTGGCTTGAAGCTCAACATTCAGAAAATTAAGATCATGGCATCTAGTCCCATCACTTCATGGGAAATAGATGGGAAACAGTGGAAACAGTGTCAGACTTTATGTTTGGGGGCTCCAAAATCACTGCAGATGCTGATTGCAGCCATGAAATTAAAAGACACTTACTCCTTGGAAGGAAAGTTATGACCAACCTAGATAGCATATTAAAAAGCAGAAACATTACTTTGCCAAGCAAGGTCCGTCTAGTCAAGGCTATGGTTTTTCCCATGGTCATGTATGGATGTGAGAATTGGACTGATCAACGAAGAATTGATGCTTTTGAAGTGTGGTGTTGGAGAAGACTCTTGAGAGTCTCTTGGACTGCAAGGAGACCCAACCAGTCCATTCTAAAGGAGATCAGTCCTGGATGTTCATTGGAAGGACTCATGCTAAAGCTGAAGCTCCAATACTTTGGCCACCTCATGCGAAGAGTTGACTCACTGGAAAAGACTCTGACGCTGGAAGGGATTGGGGGCAGAAGGAGAAGGGGACAACAGAGAATGAGATGGCTAGATGGCAACACGAACTCGATGGACATGAGTTTGAGTGAGCTCCAGGAGTTGGTGATGGACAGGGAGGCCTGGCTTGCTGTGATTCATGGGGTTGCAAAGAGTCAGACATGGCTGAGCGACTGAACTGAACTGATAAAGCCTGTGAAGTCCAAGAATAGGGTGTTGGCAGATTTGAAGATTTGGTCTTTAGTGAGGGCCCTCTTGCTGACTTGCAGACTTTTCACTGGATCCTCACAATGCAGAGAGAAGACTGTCGAGTGTCTTTTCCTGTTCTTATAAGGATACTGATCCTATTATGGGGGCTCTACTCTCATGAGTTCATCTAAACCTAATTACCTCTCAAATTCTCCACCTCTTCATATTATCACATTGGGGGTAATGGCTTCAGTGGTGGATCAGGGGAGACAGAAACATTCAACCATAGCATGACCCAATAATATTCCCACTGTATACATAAAACTACATTTCTTCAATCCACTCAGATGTTTGGGTTATTTCCACTTTTTGACTACTATGAATAATGCTATTATGAACATTTGTATACAAGTTTTATGTGGCCACATTTTTCAATTCTTTTGGGTATATACCCAGGAAAGGAATTGTTAGTTCATATAGAGACTCCATGTTTAACCACTCAAGGAACTGCCAGTCTGATTTCCCAATGGCTGCACCATTTTAAAATCTCATAAGCACCAACACTATTGTCTGTCTTTTTTTATTACAACCATCCATCCTAGTGGTACAAACTAGTGATCAGTCATGTCTGACTCTTTGTGACCCCATGGACTATAGGCCACCAGGCTCCTCTGTCCATGGAATTTCCCAGGCAAGAACACTGAAGTAGGAAGCCATTTCCTCCTCCGGGGGTTCTTCCTGACCCAGGAATCAAACCTGAATCTCCTATGTCTCCTGCATTGCAGGTGGATTCTTTACTTGCTGAGCCATCGGGGAAACCCTCCATCCTGGTGGCATCTTTTGATTATTTATTTGTATTTCCCTAGTGTCTAATGCGGAGAAGGCAATGGCAAGCTACTCCAGTACTCTTGCCTAGAAAATCCCATGGATGGAGGAGCCTGGTAGGCTGCAGTCCATGGGATCGCTATGAGTCGGACACGACTGAGCGACTTCACTTTCACTTTTCACTTTCAGGCATTGGAGAAGGAAATGGCAACCCACTCCAGTGTTCTTGCCTGGAGAATCCCAGGGATGGGGGAGCCTGGTGGGCTGCCGTCTGTGGGGTCGCACAGAGTCAGACATGACTGAAGTGACTTAGCAGCAGTAGCAGCAGCAGTGTCTAATGATGTTGAGCACCTTTCCTTGTGCTTATATCTTCTTTGGGGCAATGTCTATTGAACTCTGCCCATTTTTAATTGGATTCTTTGCCTCTTTTTTATTGAGTATAAGAGCTCTTTATATTTTAGATGTAAGACCCTTATCAGATATATGATTTGCAAATATTTTTTTCCTTTTTGGATTATCTTCTTGGTAGTGTCCTTTGAAGCACAATTTTTTTTTATTTTGACAATAAATTGCTTTTTAAAAAAGCTTTTGGATGTCTGGATCCAGAACATTTTCTTAACACATTATGAAAACTTTCATAGAATTTTATAGCAGGTAGGAAGCTAATTTAGGAGTACAGTACAAGAAGAACAAGAGAGGTTAACTGATAATTAAAAGGGAAAATATTTTGATGAGTAGAAAATTGGATTTTCACATAGTTAATATATAAGATTAGAACCTCTGTAATATATTTTTACTTCTTTTCATATGTATAAATGCACATAAAGCAGATTGAAAGGAGTTATTGTATAAACACAAGTCAGAGAGGAAAAACTCCATGCTTGCCTCTAACCCTGACTATGTGGAACTAAAGGAAAAACAGAGTTGATTACTCAGGTTAAAAGCTGGGGATTTATAAATGACAAATAGCTATATTAAAGAAATTATTAACTTTATATACTGAACCACTGCTAATGACATTTTAATTAATAAAAGTTGCTTTTGAAATAAAACTTTCTGGTTAATTTCTCCACTCCCTCTGGACTCTTTGGTAGTGAAAAAAAACTAAATTCAAAACACATCTGAAACTTTTATAACAGTTTATGCAGAGCATACAAAGTTCACAGCTTATAAATTCTCCTTACCTCAAGAAAGGAAATAGGCAGAAAAACCATGAACCACTCTTGTAGTCATTTCTGCTAAAATACTTCTCCAGTGTACTTTTAGCTATTCATTTCCTTCTTCTTTGTTGTAACAGACCTATAACATTATGTTAGTTTCAGGTATATAACATAATGATTCAATATTTGTATAACATCTATTACCACACACAATTACAAAAATTTTTTTCTTGTGATGAGAACTTAAGATCTACCCTCGTAGCAATGTTCAAATATACAATATAGTATTATTAGCTAGAGACACCATGCTAGACATTATTTTGATGGGACTTATTCTGGAAATTTGTACATTTTGACCACCTTCATTCATTTCACACACCTTCTACCTCCTGCCTCTGCCACCCACCAGTTAAGTTCTCTGTATCTATGAGTTCAGTTTTGAATTATCTTTTAGATTCCACATGTAAGTAAAATTATATGCTGTTTTTCTCTGTCTGACTCATTTCACTTAGCATAATGCCCTCAAGTTCCATTTGTGTTATCACAAATGGCAATATTTCATTTATATTTATGGCTGAAAGTGAAAAAGTGAAAGTCGCTCAGTGGTGTCCGACTCTTTGTGACCCCACGGACTATACATATACTATTCTGTCCATGGAATTCTCCAGGTCAGAATACTGGAGTGGGTAGCCTTTCCCTTCTCCAGGGGAATCTTCCCAAACCAGGGCTAGAACCCAAGTCTCCCACACTGCAGGCAGATTCTTTACCAGCTGAGCTACAAGGGAAGCCCAAGAATACTGGAGTGGGTAGCCTATCCCTTCTCCAGCAGATCTTCTGGACCCAGGAATCAAACCTGGGTCTCCTTCATTGCAGGCAGATTTATGGCTGAACAATATATAAATCACATTTTCTTTATCCATTCATCCATTGATGGATACAAGTTGTTTCCATATCTTGGCTATTATAAATAATGCTACAATGAACATGAGGGTACACCTATATCTTTTCAAGTTAGTGTTTTCATTTCCTTCAGATAAATACTAGAAGTGGAATTCTGGGGTCATATTGTGGTTCCAGGTTTTAATTTTTGAGCAATCTCCGTATCATTTTCCATATTGGCTGCATCAATTTGCATTCCTTCCAACAGTGCCTAAGGATTCCCTTTTATTCACATTCTCATCAATACTTGTTACTTGTTGTCTTCTTACTAATAGCCATTCTGAGTGGATGGAGTAATGACCTCTCCAGTTTTCAGAACATCCAGTAGTGGAGTACGGTGCTTTGGAAGCAAAAAGGACAAAAGATTTCTCATCAGTTAGCTGAGATTCAGGATCACGGAGGACCTACAGTCAAGAGTCAGGGGTGGAGAAGGTTGAGCAAGACCTAGGCATGCAGCTACGCAATATGCTAAGCCAGGAGACACCACTCCACGCCCTACCTGACGCCTGCTGCTTCCTGCCGGAAAGTTCCTGTGTGTATATCTTAAATCCCCAATTGTGTTGTGATCTCCTTGAGGACCTTATCATACTTGAGGTTTCTCTCCTTTTAGTACAATGTTGGACACAAAGTACACACTTAGTAACTGAGAAACAGATTACCAATTGGCCATGTCATCTACCAGCCCCCTCATTCTTTTCAGAACTGTAAACAAACACAAATACATCTCAACTCTGCACACCAATGATGATGATGGAGTTTTTGTTCTAAAGTGGAAGAGTGACATGCCACCGTAGGGATTTTTTATTGCTGCATAAATTGCTCAGATGGTAGAGAATCTGCCTGCAATGCAGAAGACCCAGGTTTGATCCCTGGATCGGGAAGATCCCCTGGAGAAGGAAATGGCAACCCACTCCAGTATTCTTGCCTGAAGAATTCCATGGACATAGGAATCTGGCAGGCTACAGTCCATGGGGTCACAAAGAGTCACACAAGACTGAGTGACTTTGACACACAGACTACTGACCACATAAACTATGGTTGATCTAATGGAGTCAGGAGACAGGGTATGATGGTGAGACCCAATGAGAATATCAAAACTCACTCACTAAAGGGTCCTCATTCTCTTCAGAAGCAGCTAGAGGATGTGTGAGATGTGACTTTAAGTTCACTAGAGCTGAGGCTTAGCATGAGGCTTCACAGGGACCCCTTAATGTTTAGATTCACTTAATGTTACAGCTTTTTTCTTGGGAAAAAATAAAAACAACAAAATTTTTGAAGAATTAATGTTTTCATGCAAGTACCACCAAACCCTACATACAACCTTCTCAAAATTAAATTTTATATTATTGTAACATTGGAGCAATAAAAAGGATACTTTCAGAATTATCATGAAAAAGATTTGTCCATAAACTGTGACATCTTGGTGTTTAATGCTATCATTAAAGAGCAGATAGGTTTTGCACAACAAAGGAAATCATCAACAAAATCAAAAGGCAACTTACCAAATGAGAGAAAATATTTCAAACTCAAATGTCTGATAAGGGAATACTATCCAAAATATATGAAGAACTCTTACAACTCAAAAGCAAAAAAGTCAATCTGACCAGAAAATAGACAGAGGCTATGAATGGACATTTTTCCAAAGAAGACATACAGATAAACAGCAGATACATGAAAAGGTGTTCAGCATCATTCATCATCAGGAAAATGAAAATCAGACCCATGAGATACCACCTCACACCTGTTAGGTTAGACCCTGGTAGGTGTCCAAAAAGGTTAAGCTAAAGGCCCATCTGAGAAAATCACTCCATGATGTACCCAAATCACGCTTCACCACTGGTAATGACCTACAGTCCTTAGACCAGGCTTACACACTGCATTAGTCAAGGTTCTCCAGAGAGAAACAGAACCAACAGGAGAGTCATTATGAGGAATTTGTTCAAATGATTACGGAGGCTGAAAAGTCCATAGCCTGCTATCTGCAACCTAAAGACCCAAGAAAGCCAGTGGTACAAATTCCAGTCTAAGAGCAGAAGAAGATCAATGTCCCAGCTCAAGCAAGCAGGCAGAAAAAAAAAAAGAAAAAAAGAGGTGAATTCCTATTTCTTCTACCTTTTGTTATATTCAGATCCTCAATGGATTGAATGATGATGTCTACCCTCACTGGGAATGGCAAATTGCTTTAATGAGTCACCAGTTTAAATGCTAATCTCATCCAGAAACATCCATAAAGACACATCCAGAAATAATGTTTAATCTGAACATCCTGTGGTATCGTCAAGTTGACACATAAAATTAATCATCACAAGTACCTTCTTCTTTCCTTCATAATGATTTGTCCTTAGTTCTAAATGCAAATGACCACCCACAATCTTTTACCCAAACACTTCCATTTTGACTGATAACCAAGATATTTACACTGGAATCCCCATTACAACATTAAAAAAAAAAAATTCAGGACCTGCCACAATCAGACCCCTTCCATCTCCACAATCAGACCTCTTCCATCTCTCCAACCTGATCCCTTTTACTCTCTCTAGTGGGTTGATTGTGTCCACCCAAAAGATATGTCTAAGTCCTAACCCCTGGTACCCATGAAGGTGACCTTATTTGGAAATAGAGTTTTTACAGATGTAATTAAGTTAACGATCTTTGGAGAAGATTACTTTGGATTCAGGGTGAGCCCTAAATTCAATGACTGCTGTCCTTATAAGAAAAAGAAAAAATTTAAGATACAGAGACACAGAGGAGAAGGAATTTTAAGATAGAGGCAGAGACTGGAATAATGCACCTACAGGCCATGCAACCAAAGACTGCTGACAAACACCAGGAGCTAGGAGAGAGGCATGGAATGGTTTCTCCCTCAAAGTCTCGAGAGGGAATCAACTCTGTAACACCTTGATTTTAAACATCTAGCCTCTGTGAGACAAGGCATTTCTGTTGTTTTAAACCACCAAAATTGTAGTACTTTGTTACAGCAGCCCTAGAGAAGAATACTCTAGCTAATAGCCTTCTCATTGTCCCTGAAATACATCAACCTCTTTTCCACCTCAACACCTTTCCTTAACTATTCCCTCACCCAACATGTCATACCCTTCACCATTTCACTTGTCCTTCCTAGCCTCTGGGATCTCTCTCAGTACTATTTATTCCAATCAGTCTTCTCCAGCTATTCCTATCCACTTATGTTCTTAACTGTTCATTGTACTATGTATTATATACAGTCTTCCCCTCTTACTGAAGGTTCGATGTCTTGTTTCCCTAAACAAACTGAAAGCTCCATGAATGCAGATTCTAATGCTATACCTATATAACCTTAAATTTAGCAAGCACTTGTTATATGCAGATGACACTACCCTTATGGCAGAAAGTGAAGAGGAACTCGAAAGCCTCTTGATGAAAGTGAAAGAGGAGAGTGAAAAGGTTGGCTTGAAGCTCAACATTCAGAAAACAAAGATCATGGCATCTGGTCCCATCACTTCATGGGAAATAGATGGGAAAACAGTGGAAACAGTGTCAGACTTTATTTTTTTGGGCTCCAAAATCACTGCAGATGCTGATTGCAGCCATGAAATTAAAAGACGCTTGCTCCTTGGAAGGAAAGTTATGACCAACCTTGATAGTATATTAAAAAGCAGAGACATTACTTTGCCAACCAAGGTCCGTCTAGTCAAGGCTATGGTTTTTCCCGTGGTCATGTATGGATGTGAGAGTTGGACTGTGAAGAAGGCTGATCGCCGAAGAATCGATGCTTTTGAACTGTGGTGTTGGAGAAGACTCTTGAGAGTCCCTTATACTACAAGGAGATCCAACCAGTCCATTCTAAAGGAGATCAATCCTGGATGTTCATTGGAGGGACTGATGCTAAAGCTGAAACTGCAATACTTTGGCCACCTCATGCGGCGAGTTGATTCACTGGAAAAAACTCTGATGCTGGGAAAGGTTGGGGGCGGGAGGAGAAGGGGACGACAGAGAATGAGATGGCTGGATGGCATCACCGACTCTGTGGACATGGGTTTGAGTGTACTCTGGGAGTTGGTGATGGACAGGGAGGCTTGGCGTGCTGTGATTCATGGGGTCGCAGAGAGTCGGACACGACTGAGCGACTGAACTGAACTGAACTGAACTGAACTGACAAAACCATATTTAATTACTGCATAGCATCAGATAAACCAAGAGAAAGGGCCTTACAGCTGTAGTACCACCAATACTATACAGCAGAGATTTGCACAATATTGTAAATCAGCTATATTTCAATTTAAAAATAATAAAAAAAAAATATCTCAGTGACATTACTGCAGACTCCTCCCCAGATTCTATACCTCACAGGCTGAACTTATATAGCCCAATTAGAATAGAATGAATGGGAGCAGGTCATTCCCTGTAGTGCTGCTCAAGGCTAAACTTCCACCCTCAAAGCTAGTACAGTCACCTTGTCATTGCTTTGTGAAATAAAAAGGGGACCTATGAGAAGTTACTATAGCAAAGCTATAATTTCTACAGCATTATAGTGATAGTGATAATGAAGATCTTTGATGCATTTAGGTTGCAGAAGTCTGAGAATGCTGAGCTCAATATTAATCAAAAAGAAGACTCACAGCAAAAGAAAAATTTTCCAATCTTCCTTTGTGATCCAAGCATGAAGGAAATATTTTCTCTTATTGTAATGGACTTGAATGGATATTTGCAAATTATCTTTCTTCTTTCTTTGGTCTCAACCAATGACCAAATGATGAACTCTGTTAGCTGCATTCCTTGCATACCTATTTTCAGGAGTCTCAGGTAAGAATCCTTGGCTCAACTCTTTGTAAAATGTAGGTAACCTGAGGTCTTCAAGTGCAAAGCTAACATGCTGCAGGGAAGAACCTAGAATGGAGTTACGGACCAAGTGTTAGAGATGCTGTTAGGACAAGATACACACATGACACTTCCCCCTCTGGCCTCTCGTTAGTACAATATGAGTTGTAATGGTACTAAGTGAGCAGAACCAGGATGTTACATTAAAGACAAAAAAAATCTTCATGGAAGTTTCCCTCTCCGAGTCAGACTTGAGCCAGGATATTGCCTGCCTCACATAGTATAGCAGAATCCACATGACCAAAAAAATCTTAGGGATTCTCCAAGCCAAGAAGTCATTGCCTCCCCTAAATTATCCCAGAATCCAAAGGGGAATGACTACTAGATCCTGGTGATACAACTCTTTCACTTACCTCAAGACTAGCTGACCAAAGATTTCGCATCAGTCTCCATGAGTTCAATAGAGAGAACTTCACAGCTCGTTAACCCTCTCCCACTGGCCTGCCCACCTCATGCCGCCCATAGCCACTGGAGTTGTAGAACTGCCACAGCAAGAGTTGACCCTTTCCCCTATTTTATATTTGGTCAGCACAAATTCCCAGAAAAACCGAGTCTCAAAAGACTCTCACAATTTCTCCCTTTCTCCCTCAGTCTCCTTTCCCCCACCCTCACATGCATGCATACATTAGAGAGGCCTGGTTTGGCATATTTTTCCTTTTTTCATAATTTACATTCATTCAATAGTTTAACAAGCATTAAAAAAAAACTTTTATTATAAGACACTGGGAAAAAAGCATTGACCTCCTTGTGTGTCAGTGATTACGATATGCAGGGCCCTCTTTCTCTGTTTGTGCCTACAGCACACACACACACACACACACACACACACACACAGAGCCGGCCAGACAGTTGATGGGCACAAAAGTCACCAGCCACCACTGTGCCGGGCCTGCAGGCCTTTACAGTGAATCATCAACACTCCAGGTCTACAGATAATTCTGTACCTTTTAGAATAGTGGTGCTCAACCTGGGTGCACATTAGAATCACTTGAGAAGTTTTATTTAAAAGGTGATGCCTGCCCATTCTAGAGATTCTGGTTTGACTGACGGAATGGCTTTCTAGGATCAGTGGATTAGCCTTCAGGAGGCTATGATGTACAGTCCAGGTCAAGTCAACCTGGAGGCGGTGGGGTGGGGAGGGGGTGCACTGGGGAGGGCAGGTCAGAGTTCCAGTCTCTTTTTTCCAAAGACCCATAGTCTCTATGTAAATTCATATTTGCAAATAGATTTGGGAGGAAAGTGAGATACTAACTCTTCTCACCATAAGTATCTTAACTCTCTCTGCCCACCAATCACAGCTATTTCCTTTTCACATACAGTAAAAAGCAAATATAAAAAATTTTGTTGTAAATAACATTGTTTCTCCTTCTAGCTACTGTCTCAGTAGGAAGATGTAACTGTTGTCACTGCATTATTAAAGTAAAAAGATAGCATTTCAAGGGACATTAGAATGTACTGATCATGTAATCATGTCTTCTATTAACTCATTTTTCTCTAAATTCAAGGCCGGAAAAGGGGTCATAATTCTCCTATTTTGTGCAACTATAGCCTATTTTAAGTAGAAGCAAGCATAGCTAATTATCGGAAGAGTCTTCTATTATAGGAAGCAAATTACTCCTCCTAAAAATATTAGTAAATAACACCCTTATGTGACACATGGTCATAACTCTGCTCCAAGGGAGGACAAGGCAAATTTATCAGATTTTCCTCTGTTTCATCAAATTCTCCACTCTTTTCAGAGCCTGCAATTTAATTGCAGGGAGAAACTATAAATGACCTTTCAGAGTGCTTGTGGAAGAATTAGCCATCATCTTTATTTATGAATATTCTAAACAAAGAAGCTAGCAAATATGGACACAGTCGACGTCTTCCAGGCCACACCAGCTGGGGGTAAAAATAGGGTCACCATATGTTATAAACAGGAATTGTTGATTTTGTTTTCCATCTACTCTGCCAAAACTCTCATCCTCTCAAGATAATGCTCAAAGAATTCTGGGAGTTTTCAGGGGCTACAGGAGCTAATGCTTGTATTTGCTATGGATGTCTGCCCTTTCCCTCTATCCTGCACAAACTCGATAAAGTTAAAGTGCATGTCTTGGAGAGCACCAGAATTGAGAGCTACACCATCACCACCTTTATCCCTGGAGTGGCTGCTATTACATAGCCTATGCTGTCTGATGCAGTCAACACCTGTGGAGGTTCTAGCAGAAGGGCTGTTTCCCTTTTGGCTCCTTCTTAGGGTAACCTTACCTTGGGACTTAAGTATGACTCCATGGAGTCTAAGCTGGAGAACAATATGGACAAAAGGCATTTGCTCTATTTAAAATCATCCCTTCCCTCGGGCTTTGCACCATTCTTCCAGAATCAAGCTTTTATGTCTTCATTTTCTCCAATGAAATTTTTTACTGAGACACTTCAGTTTGCCTATTTATCCCTCCCCACCCCTAGTCCTCCAAATTATTCATTCATTCAACAGTTAGACACTGTTGTGAATAACAATGACCTGGACAAGAACAGTCCTTTCCTTGAAGACTGAGTGCCATGAGCAAGTTGTCTGGTGGGGAAGCTGGGGATGCTGTGAGCTCTTAGAGGCTGGGCAATTCTTCATATGTCCATAGACAAGGAACAGTTCTCAAAGGAAAGAAATGGCCTCAGAATAGAAACTATTTAATAAAAGAAGGAGTAGAAGCTTGGCAGGCAAAGCAGAGAAAGATTCAGAGCTCAGAGACAGAGAGAGAGTGTTGGGAGGTGGGATGAGGAAGGGGCAACTCCAGACATAAAGAGCATCGTGACAAAGTCTCAGAGGTTAGGTAGAACATTTCAAATTCCAAAGACAATCCATAAGACTGACTTCCACCAGAAGTTTGACCTTTCTACACCAATAATTGGTCATCAGAAAGGGGACAAAATGACTGATTAGGCTTGCTTTCCTGAGTTTTTCTTTGAGAAGGTGTTAGGAGGAACAGGCTCTACAGACAGATGGAAGCAGAGTTACCAGAGAAACTACAGAAGTGAACTTGCTCAGTCACGTGCGACTCTTGGCAATCCCATGGACTGTATTCCTACCAGGCTCCTTCGTCCATGTAATTTTCTAGGCAAGAGCAGTGGAGTGGGTTGCCATTTCCTTCTCCAGGGGATCTTCCCAGCCCAGGGATTGAACCCAGGTCTCCTGCATTGCAGACAGACTCTTTACCCTCTGAGCCACCAGGGAAGCCTGAGGAAGTACAGAATCCCCAGGTAAATCTGAATTTTAGGGACTTCCCTGGCAATCCAGTAGCTGAGACTTCACCTTCCAATGCAGGGGGTATTGGTTCAATCCCTGGTTGGAAAACTAAGATCCCACGTGCCTTGCAGCCAAAAAAAACAAAAACATAAAACAGAAGCAATATTGCAACAAATTCAAAAGAAGTGCTGTTGTATAAGTGTAATTTTTTTAAAATTGGAGAATAATTGCTTTACAATGTTTTGGTTGTCTCTGCCATACATCAACACGAATCAATAATAATTATAAATATATATATATATAATATATATATATATCCCTTCCCACTTGAGCTTTCCTCTCTTGTATGTAATTTTGTATTGAGTGGGAGGGTTGGACTAAATGATCTAAATATCTGATTTTGACTATCTTATTTCTAATATTTCTTCCATCACCATCAAAACGGGAAAATAAAACTGAAAAGAAAGCCTGTTTCTCAAGACAGGGAGGTAGTATTTTTGCTAATGACTTTATATCTCTTTAGAATAAATTATGACTGTGCCTTTAAAAAAAAAATGGTCCACATCCAAAAAAATAAAAAACAAATCTGAATTTCAGATTATATATATATTTGTGTATATACATATAATATATAGTATTTAAAAACAATTATTTTCAGTATGAATATGTCTCAAATATTATATGATATATACTTATACTAAAAATTACTTGCTGTTTATCTGGAATACAAATTTACCTGGCTGTACTATATTTTTATTTGCTAAATCTGGCAACAGTAGATTATGAAAGTGACCACAAACTTGGTCACATATGCTGGAAAATCAACTGGAAAAAGAAGAGATAAGATTACAAAAGCAGACATCAATGGTAAAAACATAAAAAACATGCAGCTCACAGAAAAAAGGACTACAGTGGGTCAAGCAGATTTTCTTGTCTGAATTCTAAACAACTAAAACCCATGAAGAATTCATGTCAATGTATGGCAAAACCAACCAATATAATATTGTAAAATAATTAGCCTCCAATAAAAAATAAATTAAAAAAAAATAATAAAACCCATGAAGAAGGCTTACAATAGTGTATAGAAGATTCTTTGCCAGAAGCACTTTCTAAGAGAGGACTGCAGAGGAAGAACCCCTAAGACCGAGTCCCCAACTCACGAGCAGTTGTCAGCCAGCCAAAGAACCTGATGTCAACAGAAGAGAGACAGATACAGTCATCAAACAGCAGGATCAGCCATCCTTGGACTCTTCATCACACCCAGCCAAGGCAGTGGCCGCATCATGCTCTTAAGCATTCTGATGGAGGAAAGCACATTTAAATGCATGTGTATTTGTCTTCTGGCTGCTCATTATAATACATCCTTGTACCCATGTCTCCTGGTACAGTCCCAATACATAGGCACTACCTCTAGAAAGAAATGGATGAGAATCAGCCTATCAACTGGGAGAAGAAAAGTTTGAAGCAGCAGGAAACAAAATAGATCAGGAATAAAATAGCAAAATAAGGTTTTGTGCTCTCTTAGTTTTGATCTGAATAACAGTAGTGTTTGATGAAGAAATTAAATGGGAAGGAGCGAAGTCATAATTTTTCATAGATAGACGTAGCAAATCTGAGTTTTTAAGGTCTCCATTGGACTGGCTTTAGGGGTATGTGCGTGTGTGCGTGTGTGTGTGACAGACAGAGACAGAGAGGTCTTGTGTAATCAGACGGACACAAGAGAAAGATTGAAGAAAGAATATTTTTATTCTGCTGCAGCTTGAATAAATTGTTGACCTTGAGTGGAAATATACTAAGCTTGAAGACAGATGAGAACCAATAAATTTCATAAGACTGTAGTGAACACCAGATGTTGATAGTCTTACCAAACCAGACATCTGCTTTTATCTCTAAGAGACAAGAGAGATGTACAAAATATTTTTTAAAGGATATAAAACATGAAGCATTAGAGATGACAAAGTGCACAGGTACAGCACCAGATTTCAAACTGACAGGTACCCGCATGGTGCTCTGTCCATATACGCCTTACCCCCAGGCTCCTGTCCCAGACCCCAGAGCTTCCAAAGGACATGTAGCAGTGAGCAAACCATGTAGGTTAATCTTCCCATCCAGTTCTTTACATCAAGTTAAAATAAAAAGTAGTTTTCACTCAAGAGGTTCATATGATACTCTAGACTTGAATATACATTTTTTATAATTAAAGCATAGAAATTTGGGGGAGACATTAAAAAAAATAATAAAAAAAGGAAAGTTAAGCTTTGCTTGTCTGAAGTCATATATAATAGAAGTGAGTCATGTTAAACATTACTGTGAATGGATGGTCTAATAAGCCAAAGCTTCATTAGAAATCATGTTTTCAGTTGGGAGGAGAGATAAATCAGGAGTTTAGGATTAACATATACACACTACTATATATAGAATAGATAATCAACAGGGACATACTGTATAGCAGAAAAATTTCTATGTAATATTCTGTAATAACCTATATGTGGAAAGAATCTGAAAAAAAATAGGTATACTGTACTAGGACAACTATAATCCAATATAAAATTAAGAATTAAAAAAGAAGTGGTGCTTTCAGATCAAGTCATCTATTGCAAAGTAAACACAGTCTTAAAACAGGTGTTTAATTCCTAGCCTTTCTTTTTTTAAGAATTAGTTTTCTTATTTCAAAAATAACATTGAATACATTTGAGTTAGTTCTAATGAGCTGAATGCACACAGAGCCTATGATACACAGGGAAATAAGCCAGAAAGAGAAAGACAAATAGTGTATATTAATGCATATATGTGGACTCTAGAAAGATGGTACTGATGATCCTATTAGCCGGGCAGCAAAGGAGAGCTAGAAATAAAGAGCTGACTTTTGGACACAGTGAGGGAAGGAGCTGCTGCTACTGCTGCTGCTAAGTCACTTCAGTCGTGTCAAGGGTGGGATAATTTGAGAGAATTATATATACACATATACATCACCATATGTAAAACAGATGGCCAGTGGGAATATGACATAAGATGCAAGGAACCGAAAGTCAGTGTTCCGTGACAACCTAGAGGGGTAGGATGGGGAGGGATGTTGGGGTGGGGGAGATTCAAGAGGGAGGGGACATATGTATACCTACAGCCGATTCATGTCAATGTATGGCAAAAACCATCATAATATTGTTAACTAAGTATCTTCTAATTAAAAATTTAAAAAGATAAGTAATAGGGATGTAATGTACAACATTGCTAAGTGTAATTAACACTGCTGTATGTTATACATGAAAGTTAAGAGAGTGAATCCTAAGAATTCCATCACAAGGAAAAGAATTTTTCTATTTCTTTACTTTTACATCTATATGAGATGATAGATGTTCACTAACCTTACTGCAATAGTCATTTCATGATGCGTCTATGCCAAATCATGATGTTGTACATTTTAAACTTATACAGTGCTGTGTGTCAATTAAACATCTCAATAAAACTGTAAGAAAAAAATACTTACTGCTGTCTATGAAAAAAAAAGTTTGGGAAACCAAAAGAACAGAGAAGAAAATTTAAATCACTCATAATCCTACCACCTGGAAGTAACCACTATTAATTTACATGTTAATATTCAGCCTCCTAGTCTTTGTTCTATATTTACATAAAGTTATTATAAAAATGAGATCATCCTGTGTATATTGTTTAGTAACAACTTTACCTAAAAGATGCTGCTACTAAAGTGCTGCACCACCGTGCTTATTTAACTTCTATGCAGAGTACATCATGCGAAATGCTGGGCTGGATGAAGCACAAGCTGGAATCAAGATTGCCGGGAGAAAGATCAATAACTTCAAACATGCAGATGACACCACCCTTATGGCAGAAGCGAAGAGGAATTAAAGAGCCTCTTGATGAAGGTGAAAGAAAAGAGTGAAGAAGTTCGCTTAAAACTCAACGTTCAAAAAACAAAGATCATGGCATCTGGTCCCATCACTTCATGGCAAATAGATGGCGAAAAAATGGAAGCAGTGAGAGACTTTATTTTCTTGGGCTCCAGAATCACTGCAGATGGTGACTGCAGTCATGAAATTAAAAGACGCTTGCTCCTTGGAAGAAAAGCTATGACAAACCTAGACAGCATATTAAAAAGGAGAGATATTACTTTGCCAACAAAGGTCCATATAGTCAAAGCTATGGTTTTTCCAGTAGACATGTATGGATGTGAGAGTTGGACCATAAAGAAGGCTCAGTACTGAAGAATCGATGCTTCTGAACTGTGGTGTTGGAGAAGACTCTTGAGAGTCCCTTGTACCGCAAGGAGATCCAACCAGTCCATTCTAAAGGAGATCAGTCCTGGGTGTTCATTGGAAGGACTGATGCTAAAGCTGAAACACCAATACTTTGGCCACCTCATGCGACGAGTTGACTCACTGGAAAAGACTCTGATGCTGGGAAAGGTTGGGGGCGGGAGGAGAAGGGGACGACAGAGAATGAGATGACTGGATGGCATCACCAACTCGATGGACATGAGGTTGAGTGAACTCCGGGAGTTGGTGATGGACAGAGAGGCCTGGCGTGCTGTGATTCATGGGGTCGCGGAGAGTCGGACACGACTGAGTGACTGAACTGAACTGAACTGAAGAGAGTATCACTTCTCAGCTGCTTTTTCAGTTACTATGACTCAGGCATTTGCCTCACAAATATTCAAATCTATGCCACTGCAAAATTAGATATCTTCAGGGCGTCTCCTAAAGTTCTTCCCACAATAACCATGTTCCTCTTGCCTGAAATGTCCTTGGTATTCCTTCACGCCCCTTCTGCCATTAAGTCTTGCTAACAACAACAACCAAAGAAAAATCAGCCACTCCTGTTCCTTCCGTTATTGTTCTTAAACACTAGAATTTACTTAACTGCTTACTGGCCAAATAGTTTGAAATGATAATCAATAGAAAAAAATCTCAAATCAAGAGTTTTTATTGTCTCTTTAAAATATCACAATTGAGTCCACAGAACCATCTGCTATCTTGTTGTTTCTGCAGCAGGATCACTCAGATCTTATTCATCAGCCTGCTGAACTGTTCCTTTTTCAGAAACATAGATACCATCCAAAAATTTTCTGATATCCTTGTTTTTAACTGTGGTGGCTTGCTGAATCAAAGCAGCTGAATTTGACACAAGTTCAATGTCATTTCCTTCAAGAATCAACTCATATTTCTGGGCCTGAGATACTGAACAAGCAACCCCTGGCCTCATTCGAACCCTGCGTATGTATTTTTCACCCAAAAAATTTCGGATTTCCACAAGAGAACCATTCTCCTGAATAACAACGTTGGTGGAGAAGTGGGCATACACCGACCTCATCTTGTAACGAAAGCCCAGTGTAACACCCTTGATCATATGCTGTACGTGACTACAGATTGTGCAAACAGTGGCCAGTTCCTTTCTATTTCCCCACCATTTGTCAACACGGAGCCTCTTCTTTTTCTTTCCAAGGAGGCTGAGTTCTACATTGATGTGATTGAAGTCCCTCCGTAGGGTACCTCTGGGGCCCTTCACAATAACTGTCTGTCCCTTCAAGGTAATGTCGACATTTTCTGGGATGTCGACAGTCTGATTGCTGAGACTGGTCTTCATTCTCGCAGTAGATGTGGCAAAAAGCGTAGGTAATTTTTTAAATTGAAGTATAGTTGACTTAAAATGTTGTATTAGCTTTAGGTTTACAGAAAAGTGGGGGCTTCCCTGACGGTTCAGCAGGTAAAGAATCCTCCTGCAATGCAGGAGACACAGGAAACTCATGTTCGATCCTTGGGTCAGGAAGATCCCCTGGAGGAGGACAGTGGGAACCCACTCCAGCATTCTTGCCTGAAAAAATCCCATGGACAGAGGAGCCTAGAAGGCTATAGTCTGTGGGGCTGCAGAGTCAGACATGACTTTGAGGCTGACACACACACACACATACAGCAGTGATTCAGTTACATATGTATGTGTAGCTATTCTTTTTGACTGGAGGCTCAGACAGTAAAGAACCATCTGCAGTGTGGGAGACCTGCGTTTGATCCCAGGGTTGGAAAGATCCCCTGGAGAAGGAAATTGCAACCCATTCCAGTATTCTTGCCTGGAGAATCCCCATGGACAGAGGAGCCTGGGGAGCTGTAGTCCATGGGGGTTGCAAAGAGTCAGACACAACTGAGCAACTAAACACAGCACACATTCTTTTTCAGATTCTCTTCCATCATAGGTTATTACAAGTCATTGAGTATAGTTTCCTGTGCTATACTATAGCATAGGAGCATAACAAGGAGATCCTTGTTGTTGATCTATTTTATACATATAATAGTGTGTATATGTTGGTGCTGCTGCTAAGTTGCTTCAGTCGTGTCCAACTCTGTGTGACCCCATAGACGGTAGCCCACCAGGCTCCTCTGTTCTCAAAATTGTCTAGGCAAGAATACTGGAGTGGGTTTCCATTTCCTTCTCCAGTGTATACGTTAACCAAATACTATAAAAGAGCTCATGTTGACCTTAAGTGAAAATGTACTAAATTGAGGAAAGATGAGAACAGAGCAATAAATTGGTTTTGTCTTGCAGATGTGCCTTAATTTATTTAACCAATTCTCATTTATTCTCCACCACCAGTTCCCTTGCTCTTGTTCGCACCCTCTTCTCTCCCCATTCAGTTCAGATCAGTCACTCAGTCGTGTCCGACTCTTTGCGACCCCATGAACCACAGCACACCAGGCCTGCCTGTCCATCACCAACTCCCAGAGTCCACCCAAACCCATGTCCATTGAGTCAGTGATGCCATCCAACCATCTCATCCTCTGTTGTCCCCTTCTCCTCCTGCCCTTAATCTTTCCCAGCAACAGGGTCTTCTCCAATGAGTCAGCTCTTCTCATCAGGTGGCCAAAGTATTGGAGTTTCAGCTTCAACATCAGTCCTTCCAATGAACACCCAGGACTGATCTCCTTTAGGGTGGACTGGTTGGATCTCCTTGCAGTCCAAGGGACTCTCAAGAGGCTTCTCCAAGACCATAGTTCAAAAGCATCAATTCTTTTGTGCTCAGCCTTCTTTATAGTCCAACTCTCACATCCATACATGACCACTGGAAAAACCATAGCCTTGATGAGACAGACCTTTGTTGACAAAGTAATGTCTCTGCTTTTTAACATGCTGTCTAGGTTGGTCATAACTTTCCTTCCAAGGAGTAAGCATCTTTTACTTTCATGGCTGCAATCACCACCTGCAGTGATTTCGGAGCCCAGAAAAATAAAGTCAGCCACTGTTTCCACTGTTTCCCCATCTATCTCCCATGAAGTGATGGGACCAGATACCATAATCTTAGTTTTCTGAATGTTGAGCTTTAAGCGAACTTTTTTTCACTCTCCTCTTTCACTTTCATCAAGAGGCTCTTTAGTGCTTCTTCACTTTCTGCCATAAGCGTGGTGTCATCTGCATATCTGAGGTTATTGATATTTCTCCCGGTAATCTTGATTCCAGCTTGTGCTTCCTCCAGCCCAGCATTCCTCATGATGTACTCTGCATATAAGTTAAATAAGCAGGATGACAATATACAGCCTTGATGTACTCCTTTTCCTACTTGGAACCAGTCTGTTGTTCTACATCCAGTTCTAACTGTTGCTTCCTGACCTGCATACAGATTTTTCAACAGGCAGGTAAATATCACGTCCTTGTAGCTAAGTTTATCACATATCCAGTAATTTCCTTGAGATAAATTCCTAGAAGTGTAACGGCTGGGTCAAAGGAAATTTACTATGCTTTCTGAACCAAATGTTTCTGCTTTTCTCCTGAATTTTTCTAGAATTAAGCAAGATTCCCACATGGGACATTTTGATGATACATGAAGCTCACATGCATATTTCTTCTTGCATAATTCATTAAGTTTCTAATTTCATTCTACCAACTGGTAGATGTGAAACACATGTCTATTTAATTTAAAAAAATCAGAGTTATTGCAACTTTCTTATGCTGACAGCTCCAGTCATTTCCAGTTCATTACACTGTATTACAAAATTAAATCAATTCGTGAAAGCAGCTAAACCTTGTAAAACTAAGAAGAAGCGTATTTCTGTCCAAAGTAGTATAGAGAACTATATTATTGTTAAATCTGAAGTCAGTGAACCTCCGGTAGACACACTAACATGAACAAATCACACAGGCATTATGCTAAGCAGAATAAGGTAGTCACAAAAGAGCATGTGTTTATAAGTCTGCTTATGTAAAGTTCAAGAATAAGCAGAACGAATAGGGAGGAAAATCAAACTAGTGGTCATCTCTTAGAACTGACTGGGAAGCAGCCCAAGGGAGCCTTCTTGGAGATATTTTATCTATTGGTCTGGGTCACAGTTGCACAGACATATGGAAGAAACTATTGAAAAAAACACACACAAGGAATTGGGAGACTGGGTCTGACATGTACACACTGCTGATACTCTGTATAAAATAGGTGACTAATGAGAACATACTGTATAGCACAGGGAACTCTACTCAGTGCTCTGTGGTGACCAAGGAAATCCAGAAAAGAGGGGATATGTGTATACGAATAGCTGATTCATTTTGCTGTACAACAGAAACAACATTATAAAGCAACTATACTCCAATAAATTTTTTTTCAAAAAGGCAACTATAAAAAAACTCAAAAATACTGTAATTATCCTCCAATTTAAATTTTAAAAAACAAAAAAAAGAAATACACTTAAAAAAATTGAACAATACATTTAAATTTTGTGCAATTTTACTTTATATATTTTACTGTAGTATGTTGTACTTTGATTTTTTTTTTAACTCCAAAAAAAATCTAAATTCTAAATCAATGGTCTACCTATTTGTTTCCTAGGGCTGCCACAAGAAAGCAACACAAACTGGGCAGCTTGACACAACAGAAATTTATTCTCTCGCTGTCCTGGAAGCCACTAGTTGAAAACAAGATGTCAGCAGGGACAGGCTCCCTCTAAAACCTGTAAGGTAGACTCCTTCTTTGCCTCTTCCTAGCATCTGGTGGTTGGCTGGAACTCCCTGGCATTGCATGACTTACAGATGCATCATGCCAAGCCTCTGTCTTCATAAGGTGTCCTCACTATGTCTCTGTCATCACACGGATGTAAATTCTTATAAGGACACCAGTCATACTGAATTAGGGGTCCGCTCTTCCCATCGGACCTCAATTAATTACATTTGCAACAGCCCTATTTTCAAATCAGGTCACATTCTGAGGTACTGAGAGTTAGAACTTCAGTATACATTTGGGAGGGCTTCCCAGGTGGCTCAGTGGGTAAAGAATCTGCCTACAATCTGCTTGCAATATGGGAGACGAGGGTTCGATTTCCGGGTTGGGAAGATCCCCTGGAGGTGGGCATGCCAACCCTCTTCAGTATTCTTGCCTGGAGCATCCCATGGACAGAGGAGCCTGGTGGGCTACTCAGTCCACAGGGTCACAAAGAGCTGGACACAACTGAAGCGACTAAACATGCACACACATAATACATTTGGGAGGGAAATGATTCGACCTATAAAAGTTTACACTCTTCTTTTAAATTTTTCTTCCAAAAACTTAAGTTCTGCAAAGGGACCAAAATGAAGAAAATGGTATCTGGAAGGGTTTATATCAGTCCGCAGTAAATAAGCTCTATATACCAAGGGATTCCTCAGGAAATTCTCAGTCAGGACCACAGATCTGTTCTGTTTCCATAGTATGTATCAGAGGGAGGGAAGACACTTGTGAAAAATGACACAAGGGGAGTGTGGATATGAACAGAGAGCTCTCACGCACAGCACTTGAGTGCAGTATTTCTGAAATACTGATATGCTATGGTTCATTGTTGTCCCAGGATCCAGCCAGCTGGCTGCCTCAAGGGAAGCTTTTGGCAGCACAGCAAACAGCAGTAGAGAATGAGCCTCTCTGAGCTTTATATTCCAGAGTAAGAAGAAGATTGTGTGTGTAGCCACAATACCTTGGGCAAAAATTTGGAGGTGGAGCTTCATCCTCAAAAAGGATTCTTTCCTTGGGATGGAAAAAAAAGAGAAAGGGAGCTTACTTTCTAATTCCTGGTAGAGCTGCTTGGGTTGGGATAGGGTCAGCGAGGGAAAAACTGCAGCAGAAAAGACCATGGACAGCCCCAGGTACAGTTCAGCATCAGTAGGAGGGCCCAGGGCCATGTGGATGGCCAAGGGGCACCTCAACAGAGACCCATAAAATCCAAGACTTGAATGGGCCTCTTACCCAACACACAGCAACAAAAAATGTGATTCATTAAACCAATAACTAACTCTGACATAATGTGTCCCTATTTACCAGACATAAAAAAATAAATGCATTAATCAGAAAAATACATCCTTTGTCAGATCACACATTTTGATTCTGGGTTCAGAGATCACAGTCACCAAAAAAATTCAGCAAAAGAGAAAATTATTCAATGGTTCTAAGAGCACGGAGAAGGACAGGAACTAAAATTGAATTAGAGCTGAAATCTGGAACCAATGATCTGACTTTTATCAACTGTTCAGTTCAGATCTAAAGAAGAAACAAAAAGTACTTGGCATGTCCAGGATATAAGAGCATAAAAGGAACTCAGACCAACAAGAGCTGGTCAAGTCTTGCCCACAAAAAATGAATCCTGCAGGAGAAAGCAATAGATGGGAAGCAAAGAAAGATCTGTGGAAAGGATTCCAATGGTAGCTGGGCATGTCTTGCTGTTTCTCTTAAATTTACCTGCCAATATTACCTTCACCATGAGTGGCTCCACAGCTGTAAAATATGTACTCTGCTAACAAAACCACTTTTAGAGGAACATCGACCAAAACCAGACATACACGCTTATACAAATTGATGCTGTCTTTGTAGACAGGACTGGCCTGTATTCATGTGATACACTCATTGTTAAGTGGTGCTACCATTTTCACACCACTGAGTATTTCTGGCTTTCGCCTGACTTTTTAGATGACCATGATGTCTGAAACAAATCTACAAAGTCTGATATGACCAGAGTCCTTTTTTTCTGATTTGTGACTTTATCTGTATAATATACCTCTAAATATATATTTAAAGTGTTGTAAATGATGTGTCAGGTTTAGTTAGAGGTTTAATCATTTTACTGAAAAGAATAAAATTACATGAAATTGCATCTTGGCAAGAAAATCCAGGACATACAGTCATCACACGAGGAAAACTGGGCTTTGAGAGGAGAGAGCAGCAGTCCTTTGGAAACTGTCCCTCGTTTCTGGCAGCAGAGGAATTTACCTCCAGAAAACTGATCACTCTGTGAGTGCAAGGTCCAGCCCGGCCTCGTATGCCAAGGAAGACCTAACTCTCATCTGGTGACGATAATGAGAAAAGAAGGATTCCACAGGCTGAAGCAAAGCCTGTGTTGGGATACAGTTTCCTTCGACTGGATTCAGACAGTCCCTGGTCTGCCATCAGCAGGCCCCTTCATGCTCCTCTCCATCCTAAGCACACTTGTGCAGCTCTGTGGATGTCTGAGGTCTCTTTCCAACAGACCTAGCCATGAGATGGACTTTTCTGCATGTTTGCAATTCTGTTAGTTACATTTTGTGCTTCACATCTCAAATTAATCCATCAGCAGATGAACATTTTGGCCAGAGCAAAAATAGAGAATATTTCCATTTCTTTAAAAAATCATTACAAAAATTAAGCATTATTTCCATTCATTGCTTACTCTCTACCATGGACCTATACATTTAATCTTTAAAATAAATAAGCTGATATCCTTAACCAAGATATAAAAGTATGACAGTTCTGAAATCATGAAAAAATAAGTGAAATGGTCTCCTCTGGCACTATGCAGGAGACCTGACATTATCTATAGATGGTAATGATAGATGAGATCCTTGACTCAAAAAGAGCTTAAGACAGCAGCTCTCAGACTGAATGTGTGTCAGAATCTCCTGGGGTGTGTCAACTCCAGCATGAGATTGTTGCTGTGGGTCTGGAGGGGAGGACCAGAGATCTGCACTTAGGAGGGTATAACCTACATATTTAACCCAACCCAGGTGATTCTGCTGGAGCTAGTATCCAGAATGCACCATGAAAAGATATTGAAACCAGCCCCAGAGTCACAAAAAATAAAACCAGCAGAGTCTCAGCTTAGAATCTGGGGACTGACAAGGGATAAGGAAGGTTTCCTCGCCCTTGGGCCTGACTTTCCCTCCTCTGCTCTGTTTCTCACCATCAGGCTGCCCCTGCACTCGCCCTGAAAACCATCGAAGTGAAAATTACACTAGAATTACATTTTGAATGTCACACTGCAAAATATACATTAACATACACCACTAGCTTACTAGGCTCCCTTAATAAGTATCAGGCTATTTTAGTATCTTCATTTCACAGGAGATTGAAATGACACTCAAATTAGTTAACTATTGGGACCTTCCTGACAGCTCAGTGGAAAAGAAACCATCGGCCAATGCAGGGGACACAGGTTCAATTCCTGGTCTGGGAACATTCCACATGCCTTGGAGCAACCAAGCCCAGGTGCCACAACTACTGAGCCCACACTTCAGAGCCTGAGCTCTGCAACAAGAGAAGCCACAACAATGAGAAGCCTGAGAACTACAACTAGAGAGCAGCCCCCACTCTCCACAATTAGGGAAAGCCCTTGCACAGCAACAAAGATCCAGTGAAACCAAAAACAAATAAAATTATTTTTAAAAAATAGTTCTTTCCAAAAATTGCACAGCAAAGAAGAACAAGAGCCAGACACAAACTTACACTATAGGTACACAACCCACTGCCTCTCTGAAGGGTCAAGTGGGCTGGATCAGCTTTTCCTACTTAAAAATTTGCCACTATCAGATAGCTCCAATTTCTCTCCTCATTCTTCCATCAGTCAGTTAGTGACATTTACTTGGCACCCACTGTGTTCAGAAGGCCAAATACAGGAACTAAAACAAAGGCCCACAATTACTCTCACAGGAGCTCAGGACGCTGAAAGTACTTTTCATTTGTACCCCTTGGCTTTTTCTGCAGGAGCACATCTGGCCTTCTGAATAGAGTTAATACTGGGTTACAAAAAAGTTTTTTCCAAATTACTTACTGATTTGTATTCAGTTTCTAAAGCATAACATGTGTTGGGACAGTATTTAAATCCTACTAAAAGCAGAACTTGGACTGCAAGGAGATCAAACCAGTCAATCCTAAAGGAAGTCAATCCTGAATATTCATTGGAAGGAATGATGCTGAAGCTGAAGCTCTAATACTTTGGCCACCTGATGTAAACAGCCAACTCATCGGAAAAGACCCTGATGTTGTAAAAGATTGAAAGCAGGAGGAGAAGGGGACTACAGAGGATATGATTGGATGGCATCACCAACTCAATGGACATGCATTTGAGCAAGCTCCGGAAGTTGGTGAAGGACAAGGAAGCCTGGTGTGCTGCAGTCCATGGGGTCGCAAAGACTGAGGCATGATTTAGCAATTGAACAATAACACAACAAAGCAGAACTGGGAATTCTCTTGAAAATCGAACTGTGACTTGTAACTTAAGCCCCAGTGCAAAATCTGGAGCCATTTGCATTGACTATTGAGTGACTTCAAACTTGAGGAAAAAGATATTCAGTACCTTTGGGGCACAAATACCCTCCCCACAGCCAATCCTGCCACTCTCAACCACCAATCCAGTACCACTCTCCTCCTTGTAGGTATAAAAAGACTATTGGGAAGGAGTGGGATTTTCTAGAAGTCTGTGTAGAGTATTTTGGCTTCTACCACTCTTCCTTGAGAGGAAGGAACAGTATTGCTAAAAGTGAATGTCTTATTAATACAAGGATTTATCTCAGCAGTTTTCACACTGTGGGCCCCTGGCTGTCTTCTAAACATTTTTGGGTGGTTCACAAGGTCAAAATTCATTTCATAAGACTCCTAAGATATCGCTTGGCTTCTCACTGTTTTGATTTTTGCACAGATAATACAAAAGCAAGGGAGAGTAAAACCACTGGTTCTTTAGCGTGAATCAAGGCAGTGGCACCAAATTGAATCACTGCATCCTTTATCTTCAACACTCACAGTTAGAAGGGGGAAATGATACCATAAAGATGTCCTTGATGAAGCAGTAAAAGTTATTCATTTTATTACAGCCTATCACTTGCTACAAGTGTTTTTAATATCCTGTGAAAAAATGAGATACACGTAAAGCACTTCAGCTGCGTACTGAAGAACGCTGTTGTCATCAGGAAAAGTGTTACGTGAAATTGTGAGCTGTTGTTTTTAGTTGCTCAGTCATGTCCAACTGTTTGAGACCCCATGGACTGTAGCCTGCCAGGCTCCTCTGTCCATGGGATTCTCTAGGCAAGAATACTGGAGTGGGTTATTTCCTTCTCCTAGTTATGAGCTGAGGTAGCTGCTTTTTTGTGGAGTACTTTATTAGTTTTCTATTGCCACTATAACAAAAGGCTGCAAACTTGGAATCTGAGAACAACACAAAGTTACAAACTTACATTTCTGTAGGTCAGCAGTCTGATGCAGATATCACTGGGCTCAAAGTGTCAGCAGTAAATTCCTTCTGGAAGCTCTAGGAAAAAAAAAAAAAATCCCTCTTCCCCCCCACCCTTTTCCAGTGGGGAGTCTATCTGCATTCTACAGCTCATGGCTTCTTTCTCTAAGTTAGAAACTGACAGGATAACATCTCCCAATCCCCTGCCTCCTTCTTTCACTTATAAAGACTCCTGTGTTACACTGGGCCCAGCCCATCATCCAGGACAGTGTCTCTATCTTCAAATCCTTACCTGAATCACGTCTTCAATGTCTCTTTGGCCAGCAAAAGTAACATATTCACAGATTCCAGGGATTAATCAGCTTTCTACAAACATTATTTTTACTTGAAAGAATGAATAATAGCCTAACTGTGATTATTCAGATTTGGATATTTGGCAGATACTTTCTCAAAATCAACAAAACAAGCCTGTCACTTCTAGGAAAACAGCCTATGGTACTTATTACCAAAAATCAAATTCTCAAGTGAAAATTAAAATTTAAGAAAACCTGTGTCTACCACAATGAACTTGACAACTTTCCAATACTTAAGGATTTTTCTAATGAGGTTGGTAGTGTGATATTTTAGATAATGAATAATGAAATATGTCCACATTTAGAAGACCTGAACCAAATGAACCAACATTTTTCAAAGATTTACTGTATGATATTATGAAATCATGCATGGGTAAACAAATATTCAATGTGTAAGAGGCATCCGTGGATTTTAATGTGACAGTGTATGAAAAGTTTGTTGATACGGTTTTAAATTCCCCATTGTGACCAACCCCTAAGAAACTATAACTTTCAAATTTTCATATAGTATTAAAGAAGGTTACTCACAATTACCTGAAGATGCTATCAAAATATTCCTCCCTTTCCACCTGTGTATCTGTGTCATGCCAGATATTTTTTTGTTGTATATCTTAATTTTTAAAAGATCACTACAATAAGGACTGGATGCAGAATGAGATAATAGAATCCAGGTATCATCTATTAATCCAGGCATTAAATATTTGCAAAAGTGAAAAACAATGCCACTCTTCTTACTGATATTTGTTTGGGAAAATATAGTTGCTTTTTTCATTAAAAATAATTGATTATGTTGATATGTAATGGGTTTATCATTGTTATTTTCCAATGAATTAATAAATATTTTTCAATTTCTCAGTTGCATTTTCTAGCATGGTAAATATTGAGAGCTCTAATTCACATAAACAAAAGACAGACTCCTCAATAATTTTAAGAGAATAAAGTACTCTTGACACCACTTGACAACCACTAACCTACCCTAAGCCTACCAGAGTAGGAAAAGGAAGTGAAGAGTAGGGCAGAGTGGCGCCACTCTAATAATGATTTCAAGTGACCCTGAGAAATGCAACTTGCATCATCTTCTCAAGGCCCTGTCCCCAGGGAGAGTGCAACCAAGCGCAAGGGCAGCTGAAGGGGGTTGAAGAGGCAGACACTGTGCAGTAAGCATTCCCCTACCCTCACCAAATCCTGGGAGAATGCAGTTGTGTTCCCCACGTGGGCACCAGCACCTGTGACACCTGCTACATAGAAGGCATCAGCCCTGGTCCAGGGTTAGCTGGAGAGGCAAAGGCAACTTACACTGTGTGATATCTGTCCCTTTCCTTCTCTTTCACCAGAGTGTCAACCCACCTGAAAGCTAGAGAATCAGAAGGAGAGGGGGAATCCCAGAAGAAGACCACACACCACGAAAAACAGAAGGGTGCAGGACCAGAAGAGAAGACCCAGACCCACCCCACTGGCAAGTTCCTCCAGACACGACCCCACCAGTAACAGAAGAGACGGGAACTGTAAAATTAGAGCTTGGCAAGTGACAGATTCTCAGTAACCAAAAGGTCTGAGGTTAATGCACCTATCCCACATGTCATGAAGGAATCTGTTAGTCAGTGGGTGAGCAGTTAGGAGACAGCCCCCAAGAGCACCCTCACTTCTGATGCCAGCAGCAGAGTTCAGGCATCCCCAAGACCACTGTCACTTCAGGAACCAATTACAAGCTCATGCATCCCCGATGTCAACTACAAATTGGCTCTTGCCAAGAGCATTTGCCAATGGCCACCTCATGCGACGAGCTGACTCACTGGAAAAGACTCTGATGCTGGGAAAGATTGGGGGAGGGAGGAGAAGGGGACGACAGAGAATGAGATGGCTGGATGGCATCACCGACTCGATGGACATGAGTTTGAGTGAACTCCGGGAGTTGGTGATGGACAGGGAGGCCTGGCGTGCTGTGATTCATGGGGTCGCGGAGAGTCGGACACGACTGAGCGACTGAACTGAACTGAACTAACAATAGCAACAAGGGTATTTACCGTCTTCTTCTGTGGAGACTGAACCCTGTGCTGCTGAAGCTGTTGACCTTCAACACCTCCTGAGGGAGTTCAGGGCAGAGTGAGGCACTCTGTCCTCCAGGGAATCTGGTGGGACAGATCGTTAGACAGTTGGATATTTTTAGGTACAGATTATGTGATCCCAGTGCCTCAGTTCAGTTCAGTCACTCAGTCGTGTCTGACTCTTTGCAACCCCATGGACTGCAGCATGCCAGGCCTCCCTGTCCATCACTAACTCCCAGAGCTTACTCAAACTCATGTCTATTGAGTCAGTGATGCCATCCAACCATCTCATCCTCTGTCGTCCCCTTCTCCTCCCGCCCTCAATCTTTCCCAGCATCAGAGTCTTTTCTAATGAGTCAGTTCCTCGCATCAGGTAGCCAAAGTATTGGAGTTTCATCTTCAGCATCATTCCTTCCAATGAATATTCAGGACTGATTTCCTTTAGGATGGACTGTTTGGATCTCCTTGCAGTCCAAGGGACTCTCAAGAGTCTTCCCCAACACCACATTTCAAAAGCATCTATTCTTCGCTGCTCAACTTTCTTTTTTTATAGTCACATGCATACGTGACTACTGGAAAAACCATAGCTTTGACTAGACGGACCTTTGTTGGCAAAGTAATGTCTCTGCTTTTTAATATGCTGTCTAGGTTGGTCATGACTTTTCTTCCAAGGAGCAAGCATCTTTTAATTTCATGGCTGCAGTCACCATCTGCAGTGATTTTGGAGCCCAAGAAAATAAAGTCATTGTTTTCATTGTTTTCCCATCAATTTACTATGAAATATTGGGACCAGATACCATAATCTTTGTTTTTTGAATGTTGAGTTTTAAGCCAGCTTTTTCACTCTCCTCTTTCACTTTCATCAAGAGGCTTTTGAGTTCCTCTTTACTTTCTGCCATAAGGGTGGTGTCATGTGCATATCTGAGGTTATTGATATTTCTCCTGGCAATATTGATTCCAGCCCATGCTTCATCCAGTCTGGCGTTTCTCATGATGTACTCTGCATATAAGTTAAATAAGCAGGGTGACAATATACAACCTTGACGTACTCCTTTCCCAATTTGGAACCAGTCCGTTGTTTCATGTCTGGTTCTAACTATTGTTTCTTGACCTGCATACAGATTTCTCAGGAGGCAGGTAAGAATGCAGAGTTCCAAAAAACAGCAAGGAAAGAGAAGAAAGCCTTCCTCAGTGATCAATGCAAAGAAATAGAGGAAAACAAAAGAATGGGAAAGACTAGAGATCTCTTCAAGAAAATTAGAGACACCAAGGGAACATTTCATGCAAAGATGGGCACAATAAAGGACAAAAATGGTATGGACCTAACAGAAGCAGAAGATATTAAGAAGAGGTGGCAAGAATACACAGAAGAACGATACAAAAAAGTTCTTTATGACCCACATAACCACGATGATGTGATCACCCACCTGGAGCCAGACTTCCTGGAATGCGAAGTCAAGTGGGTCTTTGGAAGCATCACTACAAAGATAGTAGAGGTGATTAAATTCTAGCAGAGCTATTTCAAATCCCAAACTATGATGCTGTTAAAATGCTGCACTCAATATGCCAGCAAATTTGGGAAGGTCTTTGGGAAGGTCAGCAGTGGCCCCAGGAATGGCAAAGATCAGTTTTCATTCCAATCCCAAAGAAAGGCAATGCCAAAGAATGTTCAAACTACTCACATTTGCACTCATCTCACATGCTAGCAAAGTCATGCTCAAACTTCTCCAAGTGAGGCTTCAATAGCATGTTAACCGAAACCTTCCAAATATTCAAGCTGGATTTAGAAAAGGCAGAGGAACCAGAGATCAAATTGTCAATATCTGTTGGATCACTGAAAAAGCGAGAGAGTTCCAAAAAAACATCTACTTCTGCTTTACTGACTACGTCAAAACCTTTGACTGTGGGTCGCAACAAACTGAAAAATTCTTAAAGAGATGGGAATACCAGACCACCTTACCTGCCTCCCAAACGTTCATCTCCTCATATCTAGAAAAGCACTAAATCCATTCATGGTAAAATCAGATCCTTGTGACTAAGAGAAAACCTCTTGTAAAGTAAGTGCTTGATTGCACTGAACTCCCCATTTACCAAAACCTTATACACTGAACTTCCCCCACTGCCTCTATGGAGCAGTCTCTCAGAGCTATCTGAGGTGCTGCCTCCCGGGCTGCAGTCCTCATTTTTCCCCAAATAAAACTTAACTCACAACTGTCAAGTTGTGCATCTTTTTTAGTCGACACCAATACTACTTCAGATTCAATAATTCACTAGAAGAATTCATCAAACTCACTGAAAGCTGTTGCACATATGGCTTCATTTTGTCACAGTAAAACAATGCAGATTAGAAAAGCTAAGGGAAGAGATGCATGGGGCAGAGTCCCGGAAAGTTCCACACACAGAGCTTCCAGTTGTCTCTGTCAGGGCATGCATGGACAGCATTCAGTTCAGTTCAGTTCAGTCACTCAGTCGTGTCCGACTCTCCGCGACCCCATGAATCACAGCACGCCAGGCCTCCCTGTCCATCACCAACTCCCGGAGTTCACCCAGACTCATGTCCATAGAGTTGGTGATGCCATCCAGCCATCTCATTCTCTGTCGTCCCCTTCTCCTCCTGCCCCCAATCCCTCCCAGGATCAGAGTCTTTTCCAGTGAGTCAACTCTTCGCATGAGGTGTCCATTTGCCGAAGAAGAATGGACAGCATTAATTTTCCCATTAATAATGTGTGACAATACAAGTAGAGTATTACCAACAGGCAATTTCACCCAAATGTTGGTATCCAGAGTCTTTACACAGGATCACATGGCTCACTTCCACCTCCAGCCCCTCTTGAGAGTGATTTGACACCACATGACCCAAAGTCCCCACCACAGACCACATGGTTAGACTATCTGGTGTATACCAAGGTCCCCTGAAAAACAAAGACACTTTTATCAGATAGAATACTTCAAAGGCTTAGAGATTACCTCCCACGAGTCAAGGGCAAAGGCCAGACCTTTCTCTGAGCATAGTTAAATTCTTTACTACACAGCAGGGAAGGGAGACTCAATTCAATGAAGCCGGTGGAAATAACAGGCAAAAAGTAAAAATATTTCACGTTCATGCTCCACCCACGGACCATGGGGACATGGTCTCACCCTTCTTACCCATGACCTGAACTTTCCTCCCCGAGCCTCTCTTGGCACTGGAGAGAGTGATCATGCATTGGTGTAGCCTGTACATACCCTTCCCCACCTGAGAAGAGAAAATACCAACTAGACAGAATGAAAAACACACGGGACAGAATTCCTGCATAACATCCTCGCATTTTTATTAACCTCTTCTTAAAATGCAAATACAGTGGGAAAGTTAGGACACTGGTATCTATCATTCCAGCTTCCAGATGCATTAGTTTTATCTGACTGATTTTCATCATGAATTAAAAGGGTTGTTTGGGAGAAAATAGATTAAAATATGGTGAGTGTGGAGAAGGAAATGGCAACCCACTCTGGTATTCTTGCCTGGAAAATCCCACGGACAGAGAAGTCTGGTGGACTACAGTCCATGGAGTGGCAAAGAGTCAGACAAGACTTAGCAACTAAACAACAACAAAAATTAAGTGGTTAGCTGTAAGTTTTTAAGAGATATCCATTAATAGCTTAAGAAAATTTCTTTCTATATCTAGCTCCTAAGAGACTTTAGCATGAATGGGTGTTTAATTTTATCAAATGCTTTTTCAGCATTTATTGAGATGATCATGTGGTTTCTCATATCCTTCTACTGTCATATCTTATGATGATTTGTGTTTAATATTAAATCAACCACACATTCCAGAATAAACTTAACTTGGTCATGAAAAAAAAAAATATGGTGAGTGGTGGAAGGCCTCTCATTCAAGCAGAAGAGTCTTCGAAGCCACTACTGTTGCTAACTTTTCTTACTAATAGTGTCCAAAACTCCTAGAACTTTTCAAGAGCTAGGAAAGAAACTTATCAAGTGATAATCACTTACTGGTATCCACCTGGAGCATCATATTGAGAAGGATTCTAAAGTCATACCTGAGCTCCATTCAAAAAAGTGTGGTAATCCATTAGTAAGGTCTGTAAGGCCACAGGAGAGGAGAGTAGAAGGATTCATGCCTCATATTTCTTTTTTTTTTTTAATATATTTTTTTTCCTTATTTCATTTCATTTTTTTATTTATTTTAATTGGAGGCTAATTACTTTACATTACTGTATTGGTGTTGCCATACATTGACATGAATCTGCCCCATATTTCTTATCCTTATCTACTCCTTGACTTCAGCCCTTTATGCTGTTGTGGAGGGAAGCAAGACCATTTGCAGACCATCCAACTAAAGACTTGACTCTTCATCCTTGCCCCACTCACTGACCAACCCAGCCATCTGTTCCAAGTTTCTGTCTTTGTGATAATGTTTAACTCCCAGTGGTCCAGAGACTGTGTATCATCCATCAAGCACCACTGGCTCTGAATTCAAGGGCAACAACTGTCCCTTCCTAGTTGTGCTGAGGGCTAATTTCTCAGGGTGTTCTGAATGCCCAGACCCAAAAAGGAGATGGCAGAAATGGGCTTCATTTCTCCAGAGCAGTGCTGCATATCCACCCCTAGTGAATGAGAGGCATCAAATTTTAGCTCCAAGGCTCTGACCATATCACCACCAGCAGCAGCACAGCTATAATTTCTGTGTTTATTATGTGCCAGACATTAAGCTAAGCACCTTTAATGTTCTACCTACTCTGTAAGTTACATATAACTCATTAGCCCCATTTTACAGAGAAGAAAACTGACATGCAAAGAGGTTAAGTATTTGCCCCAGGTTTAGCAAGGCTTTGAGTGGTTCACATGAATCCAGAATTTCTGCTCTAAATATATCACATTTTATAGCTTATATCTTGAAAAAAGCAGTCAGGCACCATTGTGTACTAGGGTTTTATGTCACGTAGATTACATATTCTACTCTATAATATACCTGAGTGTTTTAATATAAAAATTCTATTTCCCAAACATCTTAGTACAGTTGATTCTCCAATAGGAGATGAGGTATTTATTCTGAGACTCAGTATTCCTCCTAGTTCAGGTACAGTGTGAGAGAAACAGCATCAGGACATTTGATTTTGCTCTACCTACACCTGATGATGGGGCTTCCCCACTGCCTCAGCTGGTAAAGAACATTCCTGCCAATGCAGGAGACGCAAGAGACACAGTTCCATCCCTGGGTCAAGAAGCTCCTCTGGAGAAGGAAATGGCAACCCATTCCAGTATTCTTGCCTGGAAAATTCCATGGACAGAGGAGCCTGGTGGGCTATAGTCCATGGGGTTGCAAAGAGTCAAACATGACTGAGTGTGCATCCACACACACACATACCTGATGATAAAACCTGTGAACTCAGAAACAGATGCTGTTATGGTGTTCTCTTCTGTCCATCCTGAATGTGTCTCTAAGAACAAGGGTGTGGAGGGTTCAAGAAAGAAAGAAGGGCTAGGATACTCTAGGCAAAAAGAAAAAGAGAATTATTTTCACTTGAATAATAAAGATACAGATTGAAAGCATTTGAAGATCACTTCCTAATTTCACAGAGAAAATAAAAAGAAATAACCATTGTTAATTACAAGGAGCCTACTAATTGGCTCATGTAAATGGTCATGAAAGTAAAAAAACTTTTTAAAGCTCTAGGCCTCACTTCCTATTCCACAGTAAGACCCTCAAGCCTTTGTCCTGTCACCTTTCCTAACATCAGTGACATGTTTCACATCTAAGTACTTGTAGATAAAAGTTCCACGTCATCTCAAATCCCCGTAAGCCAAAACTTGTGGAGTTAACAGCAACAAAACATCGCATTGCAAATTACATATAATTATAAGCATGAAATAACACAAAACATACGTCAGTAATATATTTAATGTTGAGTCCAAATTCCATAAATTTTCCCTGGAGATTTGTGGGTCAACTCTCTGTGTCTGCCACATGATATAACACTGAATACTTTCAGTTATGTGTCATCTCCAGTATTTGATGAGTAACCTTCTGAAATGTATATAATTAATCCTATGTGAGAAATGTGGACAATAAAAACTGAAACCTAAAAGGCTGACTTTTACTTGGCTTTAGCAGGTGACATTCTATAGACAAAACAATCAAATAAACCAATTAACCAAACAGGACAACATTTTTTTTTTCCTTTTTCTATATTCAAGAGCACAGGAACATTGTCCCATCAACAGAGGGTAGCAACATATTGTTTAGACATGGTTTTGCTCCTCCTTCCAAGTACTGAGCCAAAGCTGGACATACCTAAACCTGAGGCCTACAACAGGAGGCCAAGCTTGCTCACACAGGAGGAGAGTAAAATGACCTGTGGAATCCCTGCTCTCAGCCTTCGACCAGCTGACTGCAGAGGCCAGGCCTGAACACCACCGCAAAGAAAACTGGCTGTTGACTTGGACCTGCCACCGGTGCCATCATCAGCAACGGACAAAGGCAGGCCTGCCACCAGGGGATACAGAGGAGGAACAGGGAGTGACAAGCCCGATACTGACCACGTGGTTCCCAGGCAGAAGTCAAAACAAAAGAGCAGGTCTTCAGGTCACATCGTCACTCCTTCCAGCCCCTTCATTACACCACTTTCCACTGCTGGAGACCAAGTAGCACCTGATCAAACTGAATACCTGACATCCACTTTTAATAGAGTACATCAGTTTGCTAGGGCTGTCATAACTGAGTGATAGAAACTGACTGACTTAAGCAACAGAAAGCTATTGCCTCACAGTTCTGAAGCCTAGACGTCTAAGACCAAGGTGCTGATAGGAGTGGTTCTGCCTGAGGACTGGGAGAGGGACTCTGTTCCAGGTCTCTGCCCTGGACTCTGGTGCTTGCTCTGGTGGTTGGCATTTCTTGGCTTACAGATGCATCATTCTGATCACTGCCACGATGTTCACATGGTATCCTCCTTCTATGTCTCTGTGTTGTTATTGTCGTTCAGTCATTCAATCGTGTCTGACTCTTAGTGACCCCAAGGACTGAAGCATGTCAGGCTTCCCCGTCCTTCACCATCTCCCAGAGTTTGCTCAAACCCATGTCCACTGAGTTGATGATGCCACTCAACAATTTCATCCTCTGTCATCCCCTTCTTCTCCTGCCCTCAATCTTTCCCAGCATCAGGGTCTTTTCCAATGAGTCGGCTGTTTGCATCAGGTGACCAAAGTATTGGAGCTTCAGCATCAGTCCTTCCAGTGAATATTCAGGGTTGGTTCCCTTTAGGATTGACTAGTTTGATCTCCTAGCTGTCCAATAAGTATATAAGGACACCAGTTGTATTAGATTAGGACCCATCCTACTGATACCATTTTTATTTGATTATCTGCAAAGATCCTATTTCTAAATAAAGTTACATATTCAGGTGTTAGGACTTCAACACATTTTAGGAGGGGACACAGCTCCACCAAAAACGTGCAAGACAAAAACATCTCTAGTAAAAAGTTGAACTGGACTCTGTGACTCAGCTTATAGTGCAAATACTCCCTTCTCATAAAATAGAGACTGCCTGGACACAGGAAGGGGAGGGTGAATCAAAGCACACGTTAAGGTGCAAATACATGTCCTCTAGCAGTAGCACGTGACCCAATCAATGTCTGGGTTCCAATAGGCAGGGTGAAGTTTCTTGGAAGCATGTTAAACTTAAGTGGCCACATCAGAGATGATGTTACCCATCTCAAGTCACGAAAACACTTGCAATCTGTTTTGTTCAAATAGCAATTGCCAAGATGCAAGGATGTATATATTTTTGTTCCTGTCCTGGCCATTTTACCCTCATCCTTATCCTTTTCATTCCCCTGTGTTCCATCTCAGGCAGCTAGTTGTACAGGCTTTGTTTCCCAGGATCCTGGGACAGGTGGATTCTGGCCAGGGCTGCTGCTGCTAAGTTACTTCAGTCGTGTCCGACTCTGTGCGACCCCATAGATGGAAGCCCACCAGGCTCCCCCATCCCTGGGATTCTCCAGGCAAGAACACTGGAGTGGGTTGCCACTTCCTTCTCCAATGTGTGAAAGTGAAAAGTGAAAGTGAAGTCGCTCAGTCGTGTCTGACCCTTAGCGACCCCACAGACTACAGCCAATCAGGCTCCTCCATCCATGGGATTTTCTAGGCAATAGTACTGGAGTGGCTTGCCATTGCCTTCTCCGCTGGCCAGGGCAGGCCAATGCAAGATACTGAGAACAGATTCAAGTACAGGAGGAAGGGATTACCTCTCCTCCTCACATGGCTTGTAGCAGCTGCACCTCCTCCAGACTCAGGATTTCTCTGGACAGTCCAGTGTTTCTCACACTTCTTCCAGATGACCTGACCTCCTAAGCACACTACACCCTCTTCTTGACCCTCCAGCCAACACCCTTCAGGGTGCTGGTGGATTCTCTGGGTTGTCTCACTGACCCTTATTTAGCTCTAGATTTTCCATCACCAGTTTAATCAATTCCCTGAATTAAATCCCCTCTGTTACAGTCTGAAAGTAGCAATACCCCCAAAACAATAAGCTCATTTAGAGCCAGGTCTGTGTCTCCATATGTCATTCTCCACTATAAGGAGTCAGAGGTATTTAGAGACATGGCCGGTTTCAGGCTATGTCAGGGAAAGAATTAGATGATGAAGCCAGCATGAGGGGCTCACAACATAGAGACAATTTGAACATCAAAATAATGATAGCAACGTTATAACTATTGAACAAATTATGAAACCAAAATTTTGTACTGATATGAATGGACTGATTAATTACTAAATTTTGATGACAAATAGTATATTTACATAGTCTGAAAGTAAACTATCTCTTTATATACTTAGTAGCTATAAAGGGGGAAAGATTAGCTTTATGGTAGAGAAGTCTGATAGACTTAAAAGAACATGATCAAAGCAAACCTGATCCAGGATGAATCCATGAACATGACAAATGAAAAATGTGTGCTACCTGACAGGATGCATTGAGGACACAGCATCACTCCTGTGTAACCTGAATCAAATCAAGAGGAAACATCAAAGTCAAACTGGAAGATATTCTACAAAATAAATGGCCTACAAAGAACTAAACAGACATTTCTCCAAAGAAGACATACAGATGGCTAACAAACACATGAAAAGATGCTCAACATCACTCATTATCAGAGAAATGCAAATCAAAACCACATGAGGTACCATCTCACGCCAGTCAGAATGACTGCTATCCAAATGTTTACAAGCAATAAATGCTGGAGAGGGTGTGGAGAAAAGGGAACCCTCTTACACTGTTGGAGGGAATGCAAACTAGTATAGCCACTATGGAGAACAGTGTGGAGATTCCTTAAAAATTAGAAATAGAACTGCCATACGACCCAGCAATCGCACTCCTGGGCATACACACTGAGGAAACCAGAAGTGAAAGAGACACGTGTACTCCAATGTTCATCGCAGCACTGTTTATAATAGCCAGGACATGGAAGCAACCTAGATGTCCATCTGCAGACGAATGGATAAGAAAGCTGTGGTACATATACACAATGGAGTATTTCTCAGCCATTAAAAAGAATGCATTTGAATCAGTTCTAATGAGGTGGATGAACTGACGCCTATTATACAGAGTGAAGTAAGCCAGAAAGAAAAACACCAATACAGTATACTAATGCATATATATGGAATTTAGAAAGATGGCAATGATAACCCTGTATACGAGACAGCAAAAGAGACACAGATATAAAGAACAGATTTGGACTCTGTGAGAGAAGGCGAGGGTGGGATGATTTGAGAGAATAGCATTGAAACATGTATATTACCATATGTGAAACAGATCACCAGTCCAAGTTCAGTGCGTGAAACAGGGCACTCAAAGCTGGCGCACTGGGACAACCCTGAAGCATGGCATGGGGAGGGAGGTGAGAGGGGGGTTCAGGATGGGGGACACATGTACACCCATGGCTGATTCATGTCAGTGTATGGCAAAAGCCACTACAATATTGTAAAGTAATTAGCTTCCAATTAAAATAATTAAAAAATAATAAATGGCCTAGAATCTTCAAATGTGACAAGATCATGAAAGTTTATGGTTCTTTCAAAGTAAAAAACAAATAAACCCCTTTGTTGAAAGCTCAAAGTGACTTCTGTTTTCTGTACATTTGATTGATATTCTTGCTTTCTAAACAGTAAGCTCTTATAGGCAGAGGGTGTTTTTATATCTCCCACAACTCAAGCCCAGTGGTATACACACAGTTAACACCAAACATGTATTTGTTTACTTGACCAATGAAAGAACTCAATAGTCCATTTAGTGAATATGTAAACTTTAACTGGCAAAGTTAATTAGTTCAACTAAATTGGTCTGAGGGCTTGAAGGTCAATTATCCATCCTTATGAGCTACAGTAACATGCTGACTACTGGGCTTCATTTTAACCCCAGTGTGAGCTTGTATTTGCATATTAGGATATTAGGATTTAATAGCATGCTTTTATTTAAACCCTCACTTTGTCTTTTTGTCTTCACAGCAACCCTGCAAGATAGGCAGGATGGTTTACTTCTACTCTATAGATGAGGACAAAGGAGAGAGAGTTAAGTGATTCAGCCAAAATTACCCCAGTTAGGAAGCAGCAGAGCAGAGATCTGAACTCAGCTAGTTTAACTCCTGGGAATAAATAAGAAGGGAGTGTTCCTGTAAGGTGACTCATCCAGTCAATTGTTCCAACAAGGATCTGAGTGGCCAAGAGTGTCAACAGCTTCATTTCCACATATGAAGAACCACATGATTAGATGATAATGCCTACCTTTTAAAGTAAACTCCTAAATCATCCCACCCTCGCCCTCTCCCACAGAGTCCAAAAGACTGTTCTATACATCTGTGTCTCTTTTGCTGTCTCATATACAGGGGATCGGAGAAGGCAATGGCAAGCCACTCCAGTACTCTTGCCTAGAAAATCCCATGGATGGAGGAGTCTGGTAGGCTGCAGTCCATGGGGTCGCTAAGGGTCGGACACGACTAAGCGACTTCACTTTCACTTTTCACTTTCACACATTGGAGAAGGAAATGGCAACCCACTCCAGTGTTCTTGCCTGGAGAATCCCAGGGATGGGGGAGCCCAGTGGGCTTCCGTCTATGGGGTCACACAGAGTCGGACACGACTGAAGTGACTTAGCAGCAGCAGCAGCATACAGGGGATGATTTGGGAGAATGGCATTGAAACATGTACATTATAATATGTGAAATGAATCGCCAGTCCAGGTTCGATGCATGATACAGGATGCTCGGGGCTGGTGCACTGGGATGAACCAGAGGGATGGGATGGGGAGGGAGGTGGGAGGGGGTTCAAGATGGGGAACACATGTACACCCGGGGCAGATTCATGTCAATGTATGGCAAAACCAATACAATATTGTAATTACCCTCCAATTAAAATAAATAAATAAATAAAGTAAACTCCTTCCCTCTTTGATAGAAAATCTGACTAGCATCTTAACACAGACTTACAGGTCCTTCAGGTAATACAGGCCATAACAGATTTATAAACAATCACACTGCTGAACCTCCTAGACATCAGAAATGTGGTACAGAAAAACCTGATCAGTGGTTTTCAGATGGCTAAAAAGGCATCTTGCTAATAAACATTCTAAAGTTTAAAGGTAAATAAATTAGAAAACACAAACATTGACTTGATGTTAAAGCATGTTAGCTACAAGAGGATCTTCCCAACCCAGGGATCAGGAAGCCCACATAAATATTTACACTTTGAAAAAAGCATGCATAGGTACCAATACTTAAACTAAATTAGGTTCTGTTTTACATGTTGCTTTGCTTTCCAATTTTTTCACAGTGAGCATGAGCATCTTTTACTTAATTACCTGCTTTATCATTGTTGTATTTACAACACTAATTAGATCACTAAATGGATACTTGACTTAATGAATCAATAAATCAATCAAAAATAGAATAATAAACTAAAATGTGGAGTCAAATTGTCTACGATATTACATTTTTACTTCACGTACTTCTCTTCATGTTTAAATTTCGGAAGTCAATGCTAATTCAGATTGCTATACATTGCAACAAGACATTAAAAGGCAAACTTTGGACATTGTTGAACTAATATTTAATACATCTAATTACTCTTCTCTAAAAAAGAAGAGCTTGTCAAAAAAGGCAAATTAAGGAATGTAGTAAAAATGGAAACTTCAAAAAAAGAAAAATATAGTCCTGCTTAGCTAGAATTAGGAATCTAAACGCCGACCTTACCTTTTCCCTTGTTCTCTTAAGTGAAATTAACATAATTCCTAAGAATATTTAGGTGTGACACCAGACTTCCCTAATGCAGAGTGCAAGGTGGCCCAGTCATCTGACAAATGGGATTAAAAGTGGAGCCTGAGAAACATACACCAAGAACACTGATGCCCCCATAAAACAACTTGCTCACTCTACACTATGTTCATGTCAGAACAAAGACAACCAAGAAATCATAGAATTTTGGATCTGGAAGTGATCTTAGATGTTACCAAGTTCAACCTTTCCCCACTCCCACCCCTACTTACAGATGGGGACTCTAGGGCTAGAAATGGTGAAGGACTCACCCAAGCAGCAGAATTAGGAATAGAAAAATAGCTGTTGAATGTCCCAATCCAGGACTCTCAGCTTCCCCATACTTTCTATAATTTAATTTAAGATACAAATATGGTGAAGAGTAAGGTCAGCAAACTTTTTCTGTAAAGGGCTAGATAGTAAATTATTTAAGCTTTGTAGACCATATGTTCTACATGGTAACTCAACTCTGCCACTTTAGCGTGAAAGCCACTAAAGACAAAATATAAATAAATGTTATGTCTGTGTCCCAGTAAAACTTTATTTACAACAACAGGCAGTGGGCTGGATTTAGCCTGTGAGCAGTAGTTTGATGACCCCTGGTCTAGAGGAACAGCACTGCACTTTCTTAAAGTTTGGATTCACTGCTTTCAGATTCATTGTTCAGTCTGTGTATGTGTGAGTGCAGAACAAGAGTTGCATTTTGATCTGTATCCCAAAAGCCTCTAGAAAAGTAAAAAAACTCTCCCCAATCAATGTCATAAATTATTAAAATCACATACTTACAAACACACCTCAAAGAAAGAAAAAGTGAAGAGTGGGAAGACAGGCCAATGAGTGAAAGTTCTGATTATTAATTGGCTGCTTCTTTTTGCTCCTAGTCATTTAATTAATGAGATCAAATCAAGTGGCCAAGCTTCCATGATTTTTGGTATTTAGGATAGTCATTAATTACCTGCAAATCTCTGCTGCTCTCTGGTGGTAACACGAAATTGTTAGAAGACACTCCAGTAAAGTTAGTATGGTAGAATTTAGAAATTGAATTTATAAAATACTTTAGGACAATTAAAGAACTCAATGAGTAAGATGGAGTATTTTCTTACTAGGTAGAATTTTAACGAAATTCCTAAAATACTTTTTATAGAATATAGCATTTTCCTTGGTCTATTGGGACAAGCACTAGTGTTTCTGACACCAGAAGGTTTCATATTTTTTTCTTTCTCTAAAGTAGGAGCATCATAATTGATGAACCATGGCTCAGAAGAAGCTTTAATTCTTTCAGGATTTTTGGAGAGGGCACAAAAAAGTACAGCAGAGAATCGAGGGAGATTTAGTATCTGCCTGGCAGTTGGCTGCCAGCAAAGCAGTTTTCAATGCAAATTACAATTCCAGGTGACATGTAGCTAAATGACAGCAGATTCTACTTCTCTTTAATGCTGAAAAAAAAAACAAACCACCTTATTTCTAATTCCTCAGTCACATCAGAGAAGCAGAGAGCCCAACTTCAGTTTTCTCATCACTGAAAACCGTCCTTTGGGGATGGATTCACACTCATAACAGAAAACAAAGTCAGACAACTATATTCATATCAGTACATTGTGGCTCCTGGTGACTCAAGCCAAACAAGGAGCAGAGGGATTGCAGAAACCAGGGATAAGGAATAGTAAGAAAAAGAATAGTAAGGACAGCCTGAAGACTCTGTGAGCATAGGGGTCAGGCACTCCCAACCCACTGTGGTTAATGCACTCCACTCCAGCATAGAGACTAATATATTATAGGGATTCAAGATGCTGTTACTGAATCAGTGAAGAAATATATTAATTAACCATTAGTGCTTATGAGAGTGGTCTATAAACTACCTAGTACTCTGCAAATGATCATTTTATTCATATTAAAAGTAGAGAAGAGGTAAAAGACAAATCAGGAGATAATGGCAGAAAATAGCATGGCTAATATGGAAGGAAGTTCTTTCCAAACTCATAATTCCATGACTCGTTTCTCAGTATAAGAACTTTGGAGTTGCAAAGGATTTTAAGGCTTTTCTTGTGCAGAAATCTATCTGATGGTCTTTATTCACAATATTCCCACCAAGTGATGGTGACCAGCCTCGGCTCAAACACTTCCAGGGACAGGGAACTCTACATCTGCAAATACGATTTGTATTTTGGGAGGGAAAAGGGGTTACAGCAGCCAGCAAAGGCTAGAAAAAGATTCAGAGCTGTGCTGTTTAATACGGTGGCCACCAGCCACAAGTGGCTATTGACCATCTAAAATGTGACCAGTTTGAATTGATTTTGAAAACTTAGTACTCCCAAAAAAGATGTAAAATACACTATTCATTCTTTATAATGATTACATGGTGAAATCATAGTACCCCATATAATTTCAGTTAAGTAAAATACATTGTTATAAAATTAATGGCCCTGTTTCTTTTTACCTTTCCAATGTGGTTGCTAGAACATCTAAAAGTACACATATAGCCCACATTATATTTCTACCAGACAGCACTGGTCTAGAGAACACATTTTGTCTTTCTCTCAATTTAGCCAAAGAAAAGTGATGTCTTTAGGAGGCACTGATTTGGAAACCTTGGTCCACTTTTAGTATGGAAATCAAAATCTTTTCAATTTGAATCTTGTCTACTCTCTGGTGGTGCTTTTGTCCATGTATATTCCCTTGGCTATGAAATGGAAATAATGGTTTCTTCTCTCTACCTCCACAGAGAGCCATAGACTCATTATAAAACTCCCAAAATTATAGACTCCCATTATCACAGAGATGGTATATAAGAACTGCCTCCATCCAGTAACAGGAAGAATCTTCTAACAAAGTAAGGACGGTCAGCTTGGCTAGACACTATCTCAGATAGCAGACAGATCCTACATTTTATATTATTGAAAGACTCATAGCAACTAACAATAGGAACGTTCTTAGAAGCTCTGTGATAGAAAAAAAAAAAATCTTAATCAATTACTATAAAATGTATTGTTATTTTACCATATGACTACAGCTTATGTATACACAATCAGAAGTACTAATTCTTCAGTTAAAAGTGCATATGAAGGGACTTCCTCGGTGATCCAGTGGCTAAGACTCCAAGCTCCCAATGCAGGGGCCTGGGTTTGACCCCTGGTCAAGGCCTCTTGACTGGCACAGTGGTAAGGAGTCTTCCTGCCAATGAAGGAGAGGCAAGAGACACAGGTTTGATCCCTGGGTCAGGAAGATCCCCTGGAGAAGGAAATGGCAACCCATTCCAGTATCTTGCCTGGAAAATTCCATGGGCAGAGGAGCCAGGCGGGCTACAGTCCATGAGGTTGCAGAATCAGATCTGACTGAGAATGCACCCAAGCAAGCGAGGAACTAGATCCCACATGCCACAACTAGGAATTCGCACATAAAGATCCTGCCCGCTGCAACTAAAAACAGAGCCAGTAGGCCACAACAAAGACCCTGTGCAAACAAATAAATATTATAAAAATACAATAAAATTTACATATCTTGAAAAAGTTCAAACCTTCTTAAGTGGTTTGTTGAATAGTCTGGAGATAGTGGGTAAAATAATAAAATCAGTTCACTTTACTTATTTTACTCCCTGTCACAAATACGCGCAGGCTTTATGAGTGATTCCCACTAGCTTTACACACACACACACACACATGCATGCACAGGCTAATGACCTAACTCCAAGGAATTTCTCGTTTCTACCATTCACGTTAAAGAGATTTGGGGTGGGATGAGAGGGGTCTGTATTGATTTGAACAGGGTCACTTCTCCCTTTTCATAGTCCCTGGAGGGTTATCTGTCCCCAAGCTGATGCTCAGCTATGAGCATTTGGAACAACAGAATTTGACAACTGATGTGTCAGAACTGTCAACCTGTGAAAAATGGTTTTAACAGTATTTGAGTTGCCATGTGTTCCTAACGTCACTTGCATGGGAAATGTAAAAAATGCATTTTCTGATATTTATGGCTATTAACTTCAAATTTAATAACAAAATGATTAGAATTAATTGATTTTCTTTGTCTTCGAAGGTTTTTAAGATCACAGAAAAACCCTATCTATTTGAACGGAATATTCCTTTAAGGGCAATGAAATACAAGTTCTCCAAGCCCTATCCAGCTACACAGACTTAAGTCACTAGGCTATTTCATGTAGCCCTTTAGTGACTAAGAATCTCCTTATCTTGGGAGTCTTTTCTCTGGGTATATCTCTTTATTTGAGGGCAGTGAGTTTGACAGAAATATTGAGTTAAGTACTGTTCCATCAGTATAAGTTCTAGGCATTCCAGGAAATCTAGTTTGATTTTCTGAAGAAAGGGAAAATAATTCACTCTTGTATGAGGAAGGGGGAAAAAAAAAAACAGCAGTGAGGTTTCTCGTTGTCAGGCACTCACCTCTTCTATGAACCAAGGTCTCTGACCACTTATAATAATTGCAATGGAAGTAGAAACTTCTTTCTTTCTGTTCTATTTGGCCACATGGTATACTGAATAATTCTACAAAGCTTAAAACAATCTAGATCAGTGGTTCTCAACTTAGGGAGCCCCAGAATTAGCTGGAGGACTTGTTGAAACACACAGTGCATGATCCATTCTCCTAGTTTCCTTTTTAGCAGGTCTGCAAGTTGGGGGCGGGATATCTGATACTCTGTATCCCTGACATTTTTTGTAGGCAGTACCAATGCTGCTGGTCTAGGAACTACAGTTTGACAATCACTGATCTAGAACAGATTATTCCAACAAAGAAATGCAAAAATACACATGAGCAAGGGCTGTTCTTTCAGAATTCAGATTGAGATCTCCCCTCTAAAAATACTTTCAAAAAATTTATTGAGGCCATTTTTCAAAATAGTAAACCTAAGCATCAAAGTCTGGTTCATAAAGATGGTTTTCCTATGCTTGATTAAATAACTTGTGAATGCAACATAAGATTTGATATGAAATATAGTCATTTTCCATTGTGATTTTCTATCGGAAAAATAAACTGTATTGCTTCCACTTTTTTAATTGGAGTATAGTTGCTTTTCAATGTTGTGTTAGTTTCTACTATACAGCAAAGTGAATCAGCTATATGTTCACATATATCTCCTCTCTTTTCGATTTCCTTCCCATTTAGGTCACCACAGAGCACTGAGTAGAGCTCCTTGAGCTACACAGTAGGTTCACTAATTACTTGTTCCATAAATGTTATAAACAGTGTACACATGCCAATCTAAATCTCCCAACCAATCCCACCTACTTCTTTCCACCTTTGTATCTGTATGTTTGCTCTCTAAACCTGTGTCTCTATTTCCTCTTTGCAGATAAAATCATTACTTTCCTAGATTTCACATATATGTATTAATATATTTGTCTTTCTCTTGACTTCAGTTTGTATGACAGTCTCCAGATACATCCCTGTCTCTGCAAAGGGCACAATTTCGTTCCTTTTATGGCTAATATTCCACTGTATATATATATATATATATATATATATATATATATATACCACATCTTCTTTATCCATTCCTGTGCTCTTCTCATCAGGTGGCCAATGTACTGGAGCTTCAGCTTCAGCATTAGTCCTTCCAATGCATATTCAGGGTTGACTTACTTTAGGATTGATTTCCTTGCTGTCTAAGGGATTCTCAAGGGTCTTCTCCAGCACTATAGTTTAAAAGCATTAGCCCTTCAGCACCCATGGACTGCAACACGCCAGGCTTCCCTGTTCATCACCAACTTCCAGAGCTTGCTCAAACTCATGTCCATTGAGTCGGTGATTCCATCCAACCATCTCATCCTCTGTCACCCACTTCTCCTCCTGTCTTCAATCTTTCCCAGCATCAGGGTCTTTTATAATGAGTCGATTCTTCACATAAGATGGCCAAAATATTGGAGCTTCAGCTTCAGCATCGGTCCTTCCAATGAATATTCAGGACTGATTTCCTTTAGGATTGCCTGGTTGGATTTCTTTGCAGTCCAAGGGACTCCCAAGAATCTTCTCCAACACCACAATTCAAAAACATCAATTCTTTGGTGCTCAGCTTTCTTTATGGTACAACTCTTACATCCATACATGACTACTGGAAAAACCATAGTTTTGACTAGATGGATCTTTGTTGGCAAGTAATGTCTCTGCTTTTTAATATGCTATCTAGGCTGGCCACAGCTTTTCTTTCAAAGAGCAAGCATCTTTTAATTTCATGGCTGCAGTCACCATCCACAGTGATTCTGAAGTCCTAGAAAATAAAATAAAGTACTCTTTGCAAACTGCTTGGCCACTGCCTCTTTGGAGCACACCTGTCCAACTTCTACCTATGTGAAAATGAAATACTTCTGACTATATTGCTTTTCAGTCATCACACAGTCTGAGCACATTAAAAAAAAATAAGCTGAAAATGAGGCATGATTATAAATAAATGTAATTAAGGCCAAAAGAGAGAGAGAGAAATAGACCTATGGATTTTACGGACAACAACCTAAGCCTGAGCCAGCTGCTAAAATAAATCCTTCTCAGGTATGGAGATGTAATACCCATCTTACTCAACAGGAGACAGACTGTGTCTGGAATGCTATAGTAATGCTGTTAACTCCATCTTAGGAAAGTCATCAATATACAGGAGAGCCTGCAGAGGTGACCAGGATGGTGAAAGCTCTGAAAAGTTTGTCTTTGGGGGAATATTTGAAAGAATCTAAGGTGCCAAGAAAAAAGAGTTCGATGTGGAGTCGGGGGGAGGGACACAGGGGTGCACACACGGTCTCTGGAAATACTTGAAGAACTGTCACAAGAAAGAGAATTTACACTTTTCTTTTTCTCAGTGGGTGAAAGAATAGGCATCTATGAGAATATCAGGTAGATCAAGAACACAGCTTTGAAGTCAGATGGTGGATTTAAGACCTTGTTTCAGCCACTGTTGAGTGTATAGATTCGGACAAGTTATTTAACCTCCGTGAGTTTCATTTGTTAATCTGAGAAGAGGGATGTCAGAAGTATCTACTCCCAGGTACAGATTAAATGAGATAACCAGCACAATGCCTGACAAGGGTTCACACATTCGTCTGCATCAATGAATTAAACAGAGATGTCTCAAAATGCAAGGAGCTGCCTTTAGAAGAGGAGCTTGAGTACACGCTAAAAGATCATCTGCCAGGGATGAAGTGGTGAGAATCTCACACTGGGTTCAACTAAGTAACCTGTAAGGCCAGTGCAACAATTCTTTACCGCTGTTAACCAGCACTTAAATTTCTCTCTTCTGTGTCCCCATTCCCTTAGTGCAGGACTTCTCACAGTTTCTCATCACTAGTTATAAACACATCCATCACCTACCTAGTCTGTGAGTGCCTCAAGGTCAGACTACGGCTTATCAAAATTTGTTCCCTGTGCACCTTGCCCAGCGCCTGGCATAGAGCAGGCTTTCTATAAACACTTGCTGAATGAAAACACCCAGGTCTAGGCCTTACCCGGGCTTGCAGCTGCTTTTCTACCTGTGTGGAAATTCCTCCAGAAAAGGTCTAGTTAATATTTAGTCCTGGAAATTTTAGAATTCTTGCAATTATGCTGGAAACATCACTCAGTAGACCTTAATTTTCTGGGTGAATAAAGTCCTCTAATCGCACAGTATCCAGTTTGGAAAAGTTCCTGATGCCCAGCATGTGACTGCCACCTCCCCAGGCGTCTAGACCATGGCTCTCTGAGCTCTCCTGAACACACTCCACAGCCGCATTTTCCAGCTGAACTACTTTCCAACAGTTCAGTTCATACCCATGGAAACCCTTATGCACATCTTCCCCCTTTTCTGTTCCAGAAGTTTCTAAAAGTAGCAAGAGGCATAATAATGCAGTCCAGCCGTGGTATGTCAAAACTAACAAGACCTGCTTATTTACCAGAAAAGCATGTTTGCATAAGTATCAACTCTGATTCTTTTAGTGCCATAGCTCTTCTCTGGATAAAACCGAAGTATCTTTCAGGACCTCAGACTTATTAACTTTTAATGTGTTTGTCTAAGTACTTACCAAAATATTAATTTTCTTTTGGTTACTCAACAAAAACTTGATGAGCAAGTAAACAGTGTTCTGATGGCACAACAGAAATAAGACAGCTTCCAAATGAGCTTAACTTACAGTCACGGAATAGCACAGGCTATCAGAGAAAGTATTTCAACTTATCATTCATTGCAGGAAAAATGTTTCCTACTTTATACTCCGAATAAAACTTGTTCTGAAAGAACGAAAACTCTCCACACCACCTAAAAACCCAGAATGGGATATAAATAAAAGCAGTTCGTGAACTGCCAGTCCTGTGAACCCCACAACACATCACCATGTGATACTAAACATCCCGCCAGGGGGTCAGTTCCAACACCACACACTCTCTTCTCTGGAATGTGGTAAAGGAAAGTCTGAAAGCAAAGCCAATCTTGGCAAAGTCTCTTGTTCTTTCACATCTTCCAGAGACGTGAGGCTCCAGGAGCGCTCAACTCCCCACCCCTGCGCATGACTAAATCTGACTCTTAGACACTTCAGAACAACAATTTCCTTCTGGTTCAAACAGTACGTGCAGCACCCAGAGCACAGAACCTACCCAAACTGCACAAACAAGAAAGCATATGTTTTCCATCAGCATCGATTTCCTCAGCAATAATTTCTTATTTCTTTATGATATTCTTGAAGCCCATTCTTTTTCTATAAACTGTCTGTGAGATTTTTGGTGAGGAGAATATTTTTTAAAAAAGCTTCTCCTAAGACAGTATCTGTCTAGATCTCCGTATAACTTTCTAATTCTTCATGTCATTTGCCATGCTTCTGTGTCACGTCCTTACTGACGAATCATCTACCTCAGCAGGAATATCTATGTACGCCCTGTTACATTTGACAATGATAATCAAAAAGACTTCTGTATGCTTTTCTCTGTGGGACAGCAAAGAGTCGGACACAACTGAACAACAACAAAAATGCTTTTCTGACTATTATTGAAAGAATAAATCAGGAAATGTGAGACAAATGGTAAGCACCCTGGTACCTACTGACTCTGCTGATGTTTATGACTTATTATTACTGTGATGTATGTGGTAAATCATTAATAGGCTTTATAGTTTTATGTTTCTCTTCCTCTGTGCCATGAATTTAGGGTTACATGGGTTCAGAGTAATTTCAAAAACTGAGAAGACTTTCTAGACAACATTGTTATGAGAGGGTCTTGTATGCAGAGTTCATTAGTCAGGGCCACTTGGCAAAACCAACGTAACATTTGTGATGACACAAGGAAAGTCCTTCGTAATCATTACACCTCATAGACTGTAATCAGGAAGGACCTAACATAAGTGCGGCCACAAAAGCCAGCAAGGTGAGCAGAACAAAACAATTCCCTGGTGGCTGAGATGATAAAGAGCCTGCCTACAATAAGGGAGACCCGGGTTCAATCCCTGGGTCAGGAAGATCCCCTGGAGAAGAAAATGGCAACCCAATCCAGTATTCTTGCCTGGAGAATTCCATGGATGGAGGAGGCTGGAGGGCTAAAGTCCATGGAGTTGCAAAGAGTCGGAAATGACTGAAGCGACTGAGCACATGAGCAGTATGCATGACGATCACTGAAGAAACACCAGCCCACAATCACCCTGGGCAAGGTCCTCCAGTGCTCTGCTTCCATATGCAAGGGAGTTTAAAAGAGGAAGGGAAGACCATCCTGATGGAGGTAGACCAACATAACCTCTGATTATACAGGGGAAGTGAGAAATAGATTAAAGGGATTAGATCTGATAGAGTGCCTAAAGAACTATGGATGGAGGTTCGTGACACTGTACAGGAAGCAGGGATCAAGACCATCCCCAAGGAAAAGAAATGCAAAAAGGCAAAATGCTTGTCTGAGGAGGCCTTACAAATAGCTGTGAAAAGACAAGAAGTGAAAAGCAAAGGAGAAAAGGAAAGATATACCCATTTGAACGCAGAGTTCCAAAGAATAGCAAGGAGAGATAAGAAAGCCTTCCTCAGTGGTCGATGCAAAGAAATAGAGGAAAACAAAAGAATGGGAAAGACTAGAGATCTCTTCAAGAAAATCAGAGATACCAAGGGAACATTTCATTAAAGATGGGCACAGTAAAGGACAGAAATTGTATGGACCTAACAGAAGCAGAAGATATTAAGAGAGGTGGCAAGAATACACAGAAAGTGAAGTCTCTCAGTCGTGTCCAACTCTTTGCGAACCCGTGGACTGTAGCCTACCAGGTTCCTCTCTCAGGAGAACGATACAAAAAGATCTTCACGACCCACATAATCACAATGTTATGATCCCTCAGCTAGAGCCACACATCCTGGAATTCGAAGTCAAACGGGCCTTAGGAAGCATCACTATGAACAAAGCTAGTGGAGGTGATGGAATTCCAGTTAAGCTATTTCAAATCCTAAAAAATGACGCAGCAAAAGTGCTGCACTCAATATGCAAGCAAATTTGGAAAACTCGGCAGGGGCCACAGGACTGGAAAAGGTCAGTTTTCATTCCAATCCCAAAGAAAGGCAATGCCAAAGAATGCTCGAACTACTGCACAATTGCGCTCATCTCACACGCTAGTAAAGTCATGCTCAAAATTCTCCAAGCCAGGCTTCAGCAATATGTGAACCGTGAACTTCCAGATGTTCAAGCCGGTTTTAGAAAAGGCAGAGGAACCAGAGATCAAATTGCCAACATCCACTGGATCATCGAAAAAGCAAGAGAGTTCCTGAAAAACATCTATTTGCTTTATTGACTATGCCAAAGCCTTTGACTGTGTGGATCACAATAAACTGTGGAAAATTCTGAAAGAGATGGGAATCCCAGACCACCTGACCTGCCTCTTGAGAAACCTGAATGCAGGTCAGGAAGCAACAGTTAGAACTGGACATGGAACAACAGACTGGTTCCAAATAGGAAAAGGAGTACGTCAAGGCTGTATATTGTCACCCTGCTTATTGAACTTATATGCAGAGTACATCATGAGGAACGCTGGGCTGGAAGAAGCACAAGCTGGAATCAAGATTGCCAGGAGAACTATCAATAACCTCAGATATGCAGATGACACCACCCTTATGGCAGAAAATGAGGAGGAACTAAAAAGCCTCTTGATGAAAGTGAAAGAGGAGAGTGAAAAAGTTGACTTCAAGCTCAACATTCAGAAAACTAAGATCATGGCATCTGGTCCCATCACTTCATGGGAAATAGATGGGGAAACAGTGGAAACAGTGTCAGACTTTATTTTTTTGGGCTCCAAAATCACTGCAGATGCTGATTGCAGCCATGAAATTAAAAGACGCTTACTTCTTGGAAGAAAAGTTATGACCAACCTAGATAGGATATTAAAAAGCAGAGACATTACTTTGCCAACAAAGGTCTTAGGTCTAGTCAAAGCTATGGTTTTTCCAGTAGTCATGTATGGATGTGAGAGTTGGACTGTGAAGAAAGCAGAGTGCTGAAGAATTGATGCTTTTGAACTGTGGTGCTGGAGAAGACTCTTGAAAGTCCCTTGGACTGCAAGGAGATCCAACCAGTCCATCCTAAAGGAAATCAGTCCTGAATATTCATTGGACGAACTGATGCTGAAGCTGAAACTCCAATACTTTGGCCACCTGATGCGAAAAGCAGACTCATTAGAAAAGACTCTGATGCTGGGAAAGATTGAAGGCAGGAGGAGAAGGGGATGACAGAGGATGAGATGGTTGGATGGAATCACTGACTCAATGGCCATGAGTTTGAGTAAACTCTGGGAGTTGTTGATGGACAGGGAGGCCTGGCAAGTTACAGTCCATGGGGTTGCAAAGGGTCGGACACAACTGAGCAACTGAGCTGAACTGAACACAGTGTCAAGAATTGTCACAGCCCTTCCCCTGGTGTTGAGGGGTCTTGAATGTAGCCAAGCAGACTGCCCAACGTAAAGCTGAATTTGAAATCATACTTAGAAATGTCCATAAGTAAAGTGGAAGTCACTCCAGTAGTGATAAAACCCGCTCAATAAAGGATACTTTTACAGCATTTTTTCCACAAACCTCTACATCAAAGATGTTAAGATCAACAGTCAGTCTCTTTGTAAGGGATTACAAAGCACTTATAGCTCACATGCCTAAAACTGAAAGTGAGATTATACAGGAAGGCTCCTCCACAAGGAAGATACCCCTTGCAAGAGGTGATTCCTTGAGAAAAACAGTCTCACAATACTAGTAACTGGTGTGCATCTAGTGAAATAGTCCAGTTACAGAAACTGGTAACAAATTCCCCAACTTATTCTATAAGAATTCCAAACATACAAAAGAAGGAAATGATCAGACAGGGACTTGCCCCCACCTCCTTTAGGACATCACCACCAGATAATATTAGAAATGTAATCTGGATCTACTGAAGTGCATCTAGGATAAGTCATTCCAAGACTCACACAAAATGCCTCATTCCACTGACTTTGTGGAGTCTAGCCTTAAGATCCATCTCAGTACACCAGGGTACCACTTTCTTTTTTTTTTTTTTTTTTAATTATTTTATTTTATTTTTGTGACTTTCTCAAAATTTATTTATTTATTTATTTTTTATAATTTTTTTTTCTTTACAGTTAAAAGTATTTTTATTAAAAAAGCACAAATGAAAAGAAATGAACAGAGGAAAATTTATGCGTCGAACCTGGACTGGTCACTTATGATAATATACATGCTACAATTCCATTCTCCCCAATCATTCCACCTTCACCCTCTCCCACAGAGTCCCAAAGACTGTTCTAAATGCCTGTGTCTCTTTTGCAGTCTCTTATACAGGGTTCAGGTTACCATTTTTCTAAATTCCATATATATGCGTTAATATACAGTATTGATGTTCTTCTTTCTGGCTTACTTCACTCTGTATAATTGGCTCCAATTTCATCCACCTCATTAAAACTGATTCAAATGCATTCTTTTTGATGGCTGAGAAATACTCCATTGTGTATATGTACCAAAGCTTTCTTATCCATTCGTCTGCAGATGGCCATCTAGGTTGCTTCCATGTCCTGGCTATTATAAACAGTGCTGCAATGAACATTGGAGTACACGTGTCTCTTTCAATTCTGGTTTCCTCGGTGTGTATGCCCAGGAGTGCGATTGCTGGATCATATGGCAGTTCTGTTTTCAGTTTTTTGAGGAATCTCCACACTGTTCTCCATAGTGGCTGTACTAGTTTGCATTCCCACCAACAGTGTAAGAGGGTTCCCTTCTCTCCACACCCTCTCCAGCATTTATTGCATGTAGACTTTTGGATAGCAGCCATTCTGTCTGGTGTGAAATGGTATCTCATTGTGGTTTTGATTTGCATTTCTCTGATGATGAGGGATGTTGAGCATTTTTTCATGTGTTTGTTAGCCATCTTTATGTCTTCTTTGGAGAAATGTCTGTTTAGTTCTTTGGCCCATTTTTTGATTGGGTCACTTAGTTTTCTGGAATTAAGCTGCAGGAGCTGCTTGTATAATTTGGAGATTAATCCTTTATCAGTTGCTTCATTTGCTATTATTTTCTCCCATTCTGAAGGCTGTCTTTTCACCTTGCTTAGAGTTTCCTTTGCTGTGCAGAAGCTTTTGATTTTAATTAGGTCCCATTTGTTTATTTTTGCTTTTATTTCCAATATTCTGGGAGGTGGGTCTTGGAGGATCCTGCTGTGATTTATGTCGGAGAGTGTTTTGCCTACGTTCTCCTCTAGGAGTTTTATAGTTTCTGGTCTTACATTTAGATCTTTAATCCATTTTGAGTTTATTTTGGTGTATGGTGTTAGGAAGTGTTCTAGTTTCATTCTTTTACAAGTGGCTGACCAGTTTTCCCAGCACCACTTGTTAAAGAGACTGTCTTTTCTCCATTTTATATTCTTGCCTCCTTTGTCGAAGATAAGGTGTCCATAGGAGCGTGGGTTTATCTCTGGGCTTTCTATTTTGTTCCATTGATCTTATTTCTGTCTTTATGCCAGTACCATACTGTCTTGATGACTGTGGCTTTGTAATAGAGCCTGAAGTCTGGCAGGTTAATTCCCCCAGTTCCATTCTTCTTCCTCAAAATTGCTTTAGCTATTCGAGGTTTTTTGTATTTCCATACAAATTGTGAGATTATTTGTTCTAGTTCTGTGAAAAATATTGTTGGTAGCTTGATAGGGATTGCATTGAATGTATAAATTACTTTGGGTACTATACTCATTTTTACAATATTTATTCTTCCAATCCACGAACACGGTATATTTCTCCATCTATTAGTGTCCTCTTTGATTACTTTCACTAGTGTTTTATAGTTTTCTATGTACAAGTCTTTTGTTTCCTTAGGTAGATATATTCCTAAGTATTTAATTCTTTTCGTTGCAACAGTGAATGGAATAGTTTCCTTAATTTCTCTTTCTATTTTCTCATTATTAGTGTATAGGAATGCAAGGGATTTCTGTGTGTTGATTTTATATCCTGCAACTTTACGTAATCATTGATTAGCTCTAGTAGTTTTCTGGTAGAGTCTTTAGGGTTTTCTGTGTAGAGGATCATGTCATCAGCGAACAGTGAAAGCTTTACTTCTTCTTTTCCAATTTGTATTCCTTTTATGTCTTTTTCTGCTCTGATTGCTGTGGCCAAAACTTCCAGAACTATGTTGAATAGTAGTGGTGAGAGCGGGCACCCTTGTCTTGTTCCTGACTTTAGGGGAAATGCTTTCAGTTTTTCACCATTGAGGATAATGTTTGCTGTGGGTTTGTCATATATAGCTTTTATTATGTTGAGGTATGTCCCTTCAATTCCCACTTTCTGGAGGGTTTTTATCAAAAATGGATGTTGAATTTTGTCGAAGGCTTTCTCTGCATCTATTGAGATAATCATATGATTTTTATTTTTCAGTTTGTTAATGTGGTGTATTACGTTGATTGATTTGCGGATATTGAAGAATCCTTGCATTCCTGGGATAAAGCCCACTTGGTCATGATGTATGATCTTCTTAATGTGTTGTTGGATTCTGACTGCTAGAATTTTGTTAAGGATTTTTGCATCTATGTTCATCAGTGATATTGGCCTATAGTTTTCTTTTTTTGTGGGGTCTTTACCAGGTTTTGGGATTAGGGTGATGGTGGCCTCATAGAATGAGTTTGGAAGTTTCCCTTCCTCAGCAATTTTCTGGAAGAGTTTGAGTAGAATAGGTGTTAGCTCTTCTCTAAATTTTTGGTAGAATTCAGCTGTGAAGCCGTCTGGACCTGGGCTTTTGTTTGCTGGGAGATTTCTGATTACAGTTTCAATTTCCGTGCTTGTGATGGGTTTGTTCAGATTTTCTATTTCTTCCTGGTTCAGTTTTGGAAAGTTGTACTTTTCTAGGAATTTGTCCATTTCTTCCAGGTTATTCATTTTATTGCCATATAATTGCTGATAGTATTCTCTAATAATCCTTTGTATTTCTGTGTTGTCAGTTGTGATCTCTCCATTTTCATTTCTAATTTTATTGATTTGGTTCTTCTCCCTTTGTTTCTTGATGAGTCTGGCTAGTGGTTTGTCAATTTTATTCACCTTCTCAAAGAACCAGCTTTTGGCTTTGTTGATTTTTGCTATGGTCTCTTTTGTTTCTTTTGCATTTATCTCTGCCCTAATTTTTATGATTTCTTTCCTTCTACTGACCCTGGGGTTCTTCATTTCTTCCTTTTCTAGTTGCTTTAGATGTAGAGTTAGGTTATTTAGTTGACTTTTTTCTTGTTTCTTGAGGTGTGCCTGTATTGCTATGAACTTCCCCCTTAGCACTGCTTTTACAGTGTCCCAGAGGTTTTGGGTTGTTGTGTTTTCATTTTCATTCATTTCTATGCATATTTTGATGTCTCTTTTGATTTCTTCCATGATTTGTTCATTATTCAGCAGCGTGTTGTTCAGTCTCCATATGTTGGCACTTTTAATAGTTATTCTCCTGTAATTGAGATCTAATCTTACTGCATTGTGGTCAGAAAAGATGCTTGGAATGATTTCAATTTTTTTGAATTTACCTAGGCTAGATTTATGTCCCAGGATGTGATCTATCCTGGAAAAGGTTCCGTGTGCGCTTGAGAAAAAGGTGAAATTCATTGTTTTGGGGTGAAATGTCCTATAGATATCTATTAGGTCTAACTCTTCTATTATATCATTTAAAGATTGTGTTTCCTTGTTAATTTTCTGTTTAGTTGATCTATCCATAGATGTAAGTGGGGTGTTAAAATCTCCCACTATTATTGTGTTATTGTTAATTTCCCCTTTCATACTTGTTAGTAATTGTCTTACATATTGCGGTGCTCCTATGTTAGGTGCATAAATATTTATAATTGTTATATCTTCTTCTTGGATTGATCCTTTGATCATTATGTAGTTTCCTTCTTTGTCTCGTTTCACAGCCTTTGTTTTAAAGTCTATTTTATCTGATATGAGTATTGCTACTCCTGCTTTCTTTTGGTCTCTATTTGCATGGACTATCTTTTTCCAGCCCTTCACTTTCAGTCTGTATGCATCCCTCGTTTTGAGGTGGGTCTCTTGCAGACAACATATATGGGGGTCTTGTTTTTGTATCCATTCAGCCAGCCTTTGTCTTTGGTTGGGGCATTCAACCCATTTACGTTTAAGGTAATTATTGAAAAGTACGATCCCGTAGCCATTTTCTTTATTGCTTTGGGTTCAAGTTTATACACTCTTTCTGTGATTCCTGTCTATAGAAGATCCTTTAGCATTTGTTGGAGAGCTGGTTTGGTGATGCTGAATTCCCTCAGCTTTTGCTTGTCTGTAAAGCTTTTGATTTCTCCTTCATATTTGAATGAGATCCTTGCTGGGTATAGTAATCTGGGCTGTAGGTTATTTTCTTTCATCACTTTAAGTATATCTTGCCACTCCCTTCTGGCCTGAAGAGTTTCTGTTGAAAGATCAGCTGTTATCCTTATGGGAATCCCCTTGAGTGTTATTTGCTGCTTTTCCCTTGCTGCTTTTAATATTTGTTCTTTGTGTTTGATCTTTGTTAATTTGATTAATATGTGTCTTGGAGTATTTCGCCTTGGGTTTATCCTGTTGGGGACTCTCTGGATTTCTTGGACTTGGGTGATTATTTCTTTCCCTATTTTAGGGAAGTTTTCAACTATTATCTCCTCAAGTATTCTCTCATGGTCTTTCTTTTTGTCTTCTTCTTCTGGGACTCCTATGATTCGAATGTTGGAGCGTTTAACATTGTCCCAGAGGTCTCTAATATTGTCCTCATTTCTTTTAATTCGTTTTTCTTTTTTCCTCTCTGTTTCATTTATTTCTACAATTCTATCTTCTAGTTCGCTTATCCTGTCTTCTGCCTCTGTTATTCTACTGTTTGTTCCCTCCAGAGTGTTTCTGATCTCATCTATTGCATTATTCATTGTATATTGACTCTTTTTTATTTCTTCTAAGTCCTTATTAAATCTTTCTTCCATCTTCTCAATCCTTTTCTCCAGGTTATTTATCTGTAACTCCATTTTACTTTCAAGATTTTGAATCATTTTCACCATCAAAATTCGAAATTCTTTATCAGGTAGATTCCCTATATCTTCTTCGTTTGTGTTGGTGGGCAATTATCTTGTTCCTTTACTTGCTGGGTATTTCTCTGCCTCTTCATCTTGCTTATATTGCTTTGCTTGGGGTGTCCTTTCCCTCTTCTTGCAGTTTGTGGAGTTCTCTTTATTATGTAGTTTCTTCGCTGTGTGTGGGGTTGGACAGGTGACTTGTCCGGGTTCCCTGGTTAGGGAAGCATGTGTCAGTGTTCTGGTAGGTGGAGCTGGATTTCTTCTCTTTCCTTTAGAAGACAATGGGCTGCTTTTCTGGGAGCCTGATGTCCTCTGCCAGTATTCAGAAGTGGTTTTGTGGACTTTACTCCACGTTCAAATGTTCTTTTGATGAATTTGTGGGGAAGAAAGTGGTCTCGCCGTCTTGTTCCTTCCTCCCCAGAACACTGGATTCCTATATTCCACCTGGTCGTGGAGTATCCCTTCCCAGCCGCTCCAGCAAGGCGCAGCCGCTGTACCCTACCTTGGACGAGGGGTATCTCCTCAAGGCCGCCCCTCCTGCTTTGAATGTGGATCAGCTCCTCCCGGCCCTCTGGTGCCCAAGCAGCCACCACCTCCTGGACGTGGTACAGCTCCTCTCGGCCACCGCCCCAACCCTGGGCGTGGGGCAGCTCCTTTCAGCCACGATTCTGCACGTGGTCGGTTGCGCCGGGAGCCGGGCGTCTCTCGCGTCTGCGCCGCCGGGAGCCGGGCGTCTCTCGCGTCTGCGCCGCCGGGAGCCGGGCGTCTCTCGCGTCTGCGCCGCCGGGAGCCGGGCGTCTCTCGCGTCTGCGCCGCCGGGAGCCGGGCGTCTCTCGCGTCTGCGCCGCCGGGAGCCGGGCGTCTCTCGCGTCTGCGCCGCCGGGAGCCGGGCGTCTCTCGCGTCTGCGCCGCCGGGAGCCGGGCGTCTCTCGCGTCTGCGCCGCCGGGAGCCGGGCGTCTCTCGCGTCTGCGCCACCGGGAGCTCAGGGTACCACTTTCCATATTGCCTCCATATGTCAGGTACCATGTTACATAATCAGAGCCTTGGGGAGATGATAAGAGGGATGAAATAATATTTTTAAAGTGGCATCAGAAATCCTTTTAAAGAGGAGACTGTTTTTGTTTAGGAAAATACCTTGCAGAGCTTCCTGGAAGGACTGATGTTATCCTGAAGATATGGGCTTATAGGAGCCTAGGAAACAAAGAAATAGCTAAACCCAATTCACAGAAACTATGGGGTGAAGGTAAAAATGGAAAATAAAAAAGACAGGAGGATAGAGAGTAAATGGAACAAAGGGAGACCAAGAAAGCTGTGAAGCAGATTAACAGTGACAACAGAAATAACTAGAGGACTTTCCAAAATAGAATTTAAACTCTGTGTGGGTGTACAATAAAAACTCCTTTTAAACATCTGATTCTTATAAAGTCATCTACCCATATCTTTTTTAAAAAGTAAGGAAATGGTGTCAGCTCATCTGGATCAAGCCTTTACTTCAATTCACTTGAAAAAGTAAAAGTGAAAGTCACTCTTTGCGACCCCACGGATAATACAATGCATGGAATTCTCCAGACCAGAATACTGAAGTGGGTAGCCGTTCCCTTCTCCAGGAGATCTTCCGAACCCAGGGATCAGACCTACGTCTCCCATATTGCAGGTAGATTTCTTTACTAGCTGGCTACCAGGGAAACTCAATTCACTTAATCTTCTCTAAAGAGAAAAAAGAAAGGGAGGGAGGGAGGAAAGGAGTTTGAATAATCAGTTGAATGTACCCAGAGGATCACACTGGTTATATACCATGTACAAATAATGATGGTAAGTAAGACTGAGGAGAAATGAGCCATGGGAATGAAGCCCTAAAGTATCAACTCCAGATTGTTAACCTTCCTAATGCATCAGCTTTGGATTGTTCTTAGGATCCTTGCAAAGTGTGACCATGCCCAAGCAGAACAACAAATACAAGACACTGTAGTAAACACACAAATATCTGTCAATCTGTGAAGAACATCCCCAGTTAAGGAATTCTTCACTTGGAAATTCTCTTGGCCCCTTAAATATTCTATTGCTTTATAGAGATCTTGCTAAAATTCCAAATTTGCTAATCATAAAATCCATATTATTATACAGGTTTTGCAGTTTGTGGTATAACTTTTCATAAAAATTATCTCATTTAATACCTGGGAGGTTGGTCTTATTATGGTTCTCAATTAACAGATAAGGACATTTAGGCCTACAGAGGTAAATTATCTTCCTCAACATCATGTAGCCTAAAAGAAGTCCCTGGTGGCTCAGATGGTAAAGAATCCACCTGCAATGTGGGAGACATGGGTTCGCTCCCTGGGTTGGGAAGATCCCCTGGAGGAGGAAATGGAAACCCACTCTGGTATTCCTGCCTGGAAAATCCCATGGACAGAGAAGCCTAGCAAGGTCCACAGTCCATGGGGTCACAAAGAGTCAGACTAGACTGAGCGACTAAGCACAACACATAAAGAAGTCAAGACTTGAACTTGTACCTTCTGAGGATAAATTCTTTGACCTTTTTTCTACATCATGTTCTCTGACCAATGATGAGAACAAAGTTCAAGTTTTAGAAGCAGCCGTATAATATTTCAAAACACAGGTGAAAGCAAGAGATATGTAAAACCATACCTATGCAACCTGTATTCACCTCCAGGCATCCTACTGTTAGGGGAAGCACACTGATTGAAACGCCCACCCTGGCCAGGCACCATAGTAACCATTTGCATGAGTTGTTATAGGACAGGCGGTCCTGGTAAGGAACAGGGAACTAATAAGCCTCCACCAACCAGAAGAATTCGGAAAAGGTCAAAAGGAGACACCATCTGTCTGACCACCTCCCAGAATCCTTCTCTCTAGCATCCATCTTGGCAGAACAAGGCGTGCACCACCAGGAAGGACTCTGAGTCAGTATGATTGGCTAAGGACAACCCGGAAACTAATCCCATCACCATAAATCCTGAGACTGCAAGCCATGTGACAGAGCTGTTCTCCTGGGTTCTCTTACCCTACTGCTCTCTGCCCGGGTGCCCTTTCCCAATAAAATCTCTTGTTCTGTCAGCAGATGTCTCCTCGGATAATTCATTTCTGAGTGTTAGACAAGAGCCCAGTTTCGGGCCCTAGCAGGGGTCCCCTTTCCCGCAACACTGCTGCCACCCTATTTCTACCATGTTCTCCTTTCACAAAAGGCAGGTACTGCCCAGTCATCACTGCCTAAAAGGAAAGGCTCTCCTTGGCAGCTCTTTGATGGAGGACAATTCCCAAAACGTCAAAAGACTTTTAATTTCAAATTCTAGACTAGCTTATTAGTATGAAAATAAATTTCTGTTTCTTACTACTGATATTTTATCTAATAGTGCTGGAAATGAGCTCTGCCACAAAATACCACCTGTCTTCATAGAGCTTCATAGCCCTGCTCTTAAATAATGTCCCATACTGAAAAGAACTGCATTCAGATTGACAAAGGGGCTTTTGTGGTTATCATAGAAAGCAAGAATTTCCAAAATAATCCTAATATCACCTTTTGACAGTTTAGTCTATCATCAAGCTGTTGGTAGGTGTTTTCTCTAAAACTAAGCTTTTTCTGTCATTTCTGGAACTATGCAGGCTACTGTGTGTCTTTTATTCAATGCCCACGACCTCTTACTTACATATAAATCTCAAAGGATAGAATTTCTCACTGATGCCGCACACATTACCATATTAAGTGCAGGCTTTTGTTAGAAATTCTTCTGTAAGCAAAACCATCCACTCACCTTTGCAAGTTGATCAAATCGTTACTTGATTGTTTCATGTCGTAAGCTGGATGTGGATAGAAAAACTGGCAAAGAAATTTGAATTTTCATAAAGACTGAGCATGAAGCACCTTTCCATAGAGGATGTCTTTTATGGGAAATAATGTAGTTATTTAAAAGGCCATTGTTTCTAGCCCATGTTGAAAGTCTTCACATAAATATATTACCTTCAAACTACATCTGGAAACCTGACATTGATTTTGACATGAAAAGACGATAAATCACTGTAAAACATGCCAGGCCTCTCAGTAGAGTCCATGAAATAAACACACATTTCCATGTAAACTGACCAAGGAAGCCTGATCAAGAATGTAATATCGATTTGGAACAATCATTCCAGGGAAACTTTTGATAGCATAAGACTTCTACTCAAAACAGTTTGAAACAATCCTGGCTCCATCTTGCAGTCATACAAAATGAATCACAGAACTTTAGAATAAAAGAGACTCCATCATCTGTTCAACCTCCTTATTTCAGCTGGATGGAAAAGAGGCAGGATGACATTTCTGTTTGTTTTTTATGTGTATTCCAATTTTTTTTTTTTACTATTTATTACATTTTTAAACACACCGAAAGGTAGCTAGACAAGTACAATAAACTCCCTTGTGTGAGTAACAGTCAATCTAGTTGAGTTACCAATCTTTTAACCTCCTTACCTTTTACCATGAGGAATTTAAACCCAGAGAAGTAATGTCACCAAGGTCACTTAGTTATTTTGTGGCCAATCCATGACTTAAAGTCCTAACCAGCCCCATTCCCCAACTAGTGTTTTTCCCACTCTTTCCTCATAGCTCTTGCCATCTGTAATACATGGACTGGTCAGATACTTTCATTTCTATTTTTATCACCACACCCACAAGCAAAGTACCATTATGAATGAATGATGTAGAAGACTAACGCCACCGTAGTCTAGGCTGTAAGAACACCCTGACCAACGAAGTTATTACACACACCTCTCCAAGTTCAACAACAGGAACTTCTATGGTGTTCTACAGTGTTCTTTCTACAGTGAACTTTCTACAGAAGTTCTACAGTGGAACAGTTTTCAACAGCTATAGCAACTATATTCTCCCAGATCTGCCTGAGAATGTTTCACAGAAACCAAAGCACACTGTCTTTGTTTTTTGCTACATCTATTATTTGCTTAGTTTCAACATAAGAGACCAGAATCAAATCAATGTAAAATTATATCATCACAATTAAGTTTCCAGATCTTGTGCTGTCCACTCCAACCTTTAGAAACCAAACCACTTATGCAGCATTCAGTTGGCAGTCTATAAAAACAAGCCAATCCCAGCTTGTAAACCTGCAATCCCCTTGTTTTGTTCCTTAATCTTGCTCTTGCTTGACCCTGTGGCGGTTTGAGCCGGTTTCCAACCCCTCTCTTACCATTTGTACTCTTATGACTAATTTTGTCTTAACCAACTTGGTATCTTTGTTGTGCTTTCAAGAATCAATTCACTGTTTGATTTCTCTTGGCCTTAAGTGCCTGAATCCACCCATTCTCTTGCCATCCCTTTGGAATCCAAACCCCTACAGAGAGGAATTTAGTGGTATGAAGCCAAGGTTGCTGACAGATGAGTGTGTGGCAATTCCATGTTTATGGGCTGGGAAATTATTCCCTCCCAGGGAAACTTGGCTACCATTACTGTTTAACGATGCTTTTTCACACAGACCAACTGAGAAGTCATCTCATCCACCAATATGAAGAAAGAAATCATTGTTCTCTGCCTTTTACAATTGGCAAAGGTAATAGAGATACTTCATGTCCCTTTCGTACTCATCTGATAACCTAGGAAAGCTTCAAAAATAGATTCCAACAGACTCATTAGAAGGATTAACCTTATTTGTTGACTTTCTTGCCAAGGAGTTCAAATTTCCTTTCCTGCATGGAATCATTCGTCATAATTTTTGAGGTAAAATTCCCCAGAGTAATGCATAAGAAGTAAGTAAAAGAAGACCTATTTATCTCTATCCCATGCTCTACAACCCACCACACTCCCTATCTTTCACACATTAAGAGATTATTCTTTTTCAGTTTTTTCCTATTCCATCTTTGAAATCTATAGTTGAAGAGTAAATAAGTCAATAAATAAATATACAGTTAAGGCTGTAAAAAAAACACACTAACCCAGTAGACGTAAGACATAGATCTGGATTTGTGTGTGTGTGTGCGCGCATATGTGCACATGCGTGCATGGATGCTCACATACATGTTTGGAAAGCAGAAATTAATTTGTATTTATTCATCCTCTGAAACTTCCAATCTCCCTCACTTCAACAGCATAAGTTTGTAAACTGGTGAGTTCACAACTGGGGGCAAAGTCTGTTGCCAAAAAGCAGACCAAACTAGCCCACCTAGGAACAAAAAGAACTCATTATGTTTGTCTTGGTAGCATCTAATGAGCCTGGAACATAAACAATTCTTTAATCTTAAAAGAAAACATAATATCCTTCATGACTAAACTGTTAACCTACCATTTATTCTCTTCTCACTTTTAAATCTGCCACCTAGCACTCCAATATAAAACAAAACAAAACCTCAAAAGAAGAGCAGGCCAATAAACAAACAGAAACCATTTTTAAAGCTGGATATACATTCCTTTCTGCCATAAAGTAGTATCTAGTCTGGGCTTCTCTGGGATTCAGATAAGAATCATGCAATTCAGGAGACCCAGATTTAATTTCTGGGTCAAGAGAATCCCCTGGAGAAGAAATGGCACCCCACTCCAGTATTCTTGCCTGGAGAATTCCATGGACAGAAAAGCCTGGCAGGCTACAGTCCACGGGGTTGCAAAGAGTTGGACACAACTGAGCTACTAAACAGATAGACACAGTACCCAGACTAAGTATTTCTGTTTCTATTTAAGGAGTCCATAATGCTCCCTGTACCTAGAACTTGAAATTTTAGAGTCATCTGATTATTTTTTTCCTCTACTCCATATCCAACCATTCTATAAATATTGTCAACTTTGCCCATACAAAATGTCTTCAATGCATTCATTTTTCTAAAATCTTCCATATCCCGATCTTCATTACATCATGCCTGGACTAGGGCAATAGCTATTTAACTGTCCTCCTTTTTCTGTTCTAATACTATACACCACAGTGTCAGGCGAGGGGGAAAAAAGTTCCCATGCTGCCATCAGCATGTTTCTTCCTTCCAAAGCCTTCCCAGCGTCTATCAGAGTAAGTTCTCAATGCTCTGTCTTGTGCTCCTACCCACCAGAATGTGTCCCCAGTCCAGCTTCCCAGTCCAGTGCTCTGCCCAGGAAGGCCAGTCTTCTCACCTGCCCAAAACAGCTACTCTTACACTGCTCACCCACAATGACTATGAGAATCTAAATGGAAACTGGGGCCATGTTTAGGACTAATCTTCCTGGTTCAGCCTATTGACCCCACAATGAATTCTTTCTTCCTCTGACTCTCCTGAGCACTAGAGGGAGCTTGCTCCTCCCAATCTTGTACTTGATTTTACTCCCTGTGTTTGTGTCCTGTCTTCTCAACTAGCTCGCAACTGTTTAAAGATAGTGCTTCATACATCTTTGCCTTTCCCACGACAATATGCTGAGTGTCCTGCAAGTATTTAATAAATAGTTTCTTTTAAAAATATTACTGAAGAAATGAGCTAGGAAAATCTCTTAAAGAAAGGTGAGTCTTGAGATGTAACTAAAGAAACGGAGATGAACACAGTTTCTCCCATAATAAAAGTATCAAGATCAAATGAATGTTACTTATCACTATGTCAATATTTTGTATTATTGTGGGCTTTTCACTTCATATAGAGTATTTATAAAGCCTGTTGTTGTGTGTTAAGTAGTTTCAGTCATGTCTGATTCACTGCAAGCCCATGGACTGTAGCCCACCAGGCTCCACTGTCTAAGGACTTCTCCAGGCAAGAATATTGGAGTGGGCTGCCATTTCCTTCTGCAGGGGATCTTCCCAACCTAGGGACTGAACCTGGATCTCGTGCACTGTTCAATACAAATTTTTAACAAATACAACATATGTTTTTCTAAACATTAATACTGGCCATACACTCAATTCTAATTCAGAATAAAAAACTAAGAATATTTTTAAGTAACTGAAGTAAAAATTCATTTTTAACAGCAACCTAATATTCAGGTAAAAAGTACATAAATATCACAAAACTGACTTGTACTAACTCACCTTTGATTTAAAAAATAATAATAGATGAAAGGACACTCTGGCCAAATTAATTTGAACAAAGCTTATAACAAAGCAGTGACTGGAAAGTCAGGCCTGGACATGCTCTCATGCTGGCCATGGAGAGCCCCTCCATGGCGGCAGCAGGCCCAGTCTAGCCAAGGCCCTTGTAGTCAGTCCAAGACCCAGCTTACAGACACGAGGAGAAAACTGCCCAATGGAAAGTAGGTTCTGTGGCTTGACTGCCAAGAAAGGGTGATAAGAAAAGTCTTGAAACATCAATGAAATAAATCTACTTCTAGAAATCTTTCTTAAAGGAACATTCAGAAATACAGAAAATACAATCATTCTGACAATTTTTAAACAATAGGAAATAATCTAAAAGTGACCAAAATATGTGAACGAATGGCCAATGTAAGTTTTGGTAAAGCCATTCCAGAACTCTCAAAGCACATGCTGAAAACAGCCAGAAAGGTCACCGAGACAAATGAAATAGGCTAGGTGATGTGAAATCTCCTGATTTTAAAATATATTGGCAAGTAGTTCAAATACTCATGAACATCACAAAGGCCAAACAAAATATATCCATAGGCCAGACTTAGCCACACACCATCAGCTTGGTTTCTGTGGTGAAATCTTTTTGAAAACTATATGATTAAAGAATTTTTAGTGAAAATGCTCTTTGTATAATATCAGATTAAAAGGGGGAGGGGAGTATGATCCTAATAATTTAAGAGACATATATCGTGGGAAAAAAAGACCAGCAAAAAATCATTATAGCTGTATCTGGAGAGACTGTGGATGATTTGCTTTCTTTACATTTTTCCATATTTTCAATATTCTCTTCAAATGAGTATTTATCCCTTTATAATATAATGTTGCATTACTAACTGGGTGATGTCCCTAAAGGGGGTCAATTCAGAAAGGTTGGCATTTCTTTTTTCCCAATCCATCATGTTAAATTTTTTACATAAAAAGGGCTGTTTGTGAGGCCCTAAAATTTTGAATTGCTGTGAGGCTGAAAAATTTATCATTAATGAGATGGAAGTATTGTTGAAAAGTTATGAAAATAATGCAAATAAATACTATATATAAAGCACTCAGCCCAAACACACTCAGCAATGATATTCAGAAATACTTCCCTTTGGTATATGCCAAATACCTTATCTTGCCTTGTATGCTGACCTCAGCTCACCCAGATTCTGAAACCATTATCAAACGGCTTAGTTACCAGCTTTCCTAAACGTTCTCCCAGCTTATTTCTCTGCCCCCATCACCACCCGTGTCTCAGATTCTCATCACCATGACTGACAGGAAACCATATCCCTGAGCCCTTCCAGAGTCTCCTTGACTAAGCCCCTAACCCCTGGTTATCATAATCCAATAATAAAAATGTGATTCTAACACTTCTAGGGAAGCTTCATCCAAATATTGGCCAGAAGCTTATAAAGTATGTGTTTACCATAGCCTGCTTTCCCTTCCCTTTTTGCTCCCCAATTAGCCGAAGTTTACAACTTATTCTAGTCTTTATTTTCCACTCTGCACCATGCTGGAACTCTTTGGAGAAAAAGTATTTGGAGATGTAAAAGAGCATGTTCTCTTATCCTCAGGAATGAATGAGATGAGACAATGGATTAATTCTGAGATAATCAGATAACTTTTCATGAAGCATATTCACATAGATTTGCTTTTATGTTTTGATTAGGCAAATATGGAAGTTATTTTGCATTCTCCAAACTCAGATTGAATAAGAGTGGGAGGAAACTTGCCTACCTATCAGGAAGGTACAAAGTTTCATTATGGGTCAGTGAGCACTGCCTGAGGTCTTATTTTTTGGTAATTCCAGAATCACACAGGACTCTTAAACATGTAGCAGACCTTTGAAGACAGGCACATGAAAGAGAACCACAGTATCATTACAAAAAACATACTTCTTTGGAAAAGTAAATTTGATGATAATATTCACATGTAGACCTGCTGATTTTTTTAAGTATTCATCTGAAGAAGAGTATCTAGGAACTTCCTTGGTGGTCCAGTAGTTAAGAACCCGCCTTCCAATGTAAGGGACATGGGTTTGATCCCTGATCGGAGAACTAAGATCCCACATACCTCAGGGGCAACTAAGCACACATACCACAGCTAGAGAGCTTGTGTGCCAACTACTGAAGCCCACACACTCAAGAGCCTGTGCTCCACAAGAGCAGTCCGCACATTGCAACAAATACACAGTGCACCAAAAATAATAAACGTCTAAAAAAGAAAGAAAAAAGAGTGTCTAGTTTAGGGGCTAGGAGAAAAGATGTCATTATTTATCTGCCACATCTCTACTCGATACTTTTAACAACAGGCTATACCCTTTGCAGCCACTCAGCACTCTCCCATCTACCCAGCACTGGGCTGCACAGCCTCAGACACAAGCTTTGTGTGAAGGTGATGACTCTGAAGCACAGACGCTGAGCTCACATAGTAACCACCAGTACAAACAGGTCACTAGGGGCAGGGCAGAACAAGATGCCAGAGCTAGAAGCCATCAGCAACTCAAAATATATGTAAGGACCAGAAAGCACATTAGGGAGAAGAGCAAGGTAGAGACTTTCCATGTTCCCTTCAACACAGAAGCACCTCCCTCCCCACTGGTGGCTGAAATAGGAATTAGATGTCCAGGCCTGCGTGGCTTGTGAATTCTGTACAACATGGCCAAGGTTTTGGCAAGTTGACTAATACTAGAAAATCAAGTCTCATGACCACCTCCGTTGGCTAGAATTACTGTATTTTCCAGCCTCCTAGAAAATAAAAAGGCAACTGGAAGAAGGAAAGTTCCCAAGATACTTTACTTCCTGTTTCTGCTTCTGAGGAATAGTTTTATAACTAGGGAATGGGATTATCTGCCCCTTAAATCAGTATAAAATTTGAGAGGCTAAAAACATGTGTCGACTTACATAATTTAGCAATAAAAGATGGCCTCAACAGTGAATATTTTAGGTAATAATTAATTCAACCCAACCTTGCATTCTTAATCAAACTGTACTGGGGACAAAGCTTTCTAAAATAATTAGATGGAAACCCTGGAACAACTGATTTGCAAGGTAATATGTTTATCTCTGCTGGTTGCCATTTAACTCTCATCTCTCCCCAGTCATTTCTGGAACAGACAGAAGAGCCTGGCCCTCCGGAGATGCACTGCTGAGCCCTCCCAAGTGGGGGTCACCGTGAGGTTCTGATGTAAAAGTGGACGTGGAGAGCAGCACAGTGTATGTAACAGGCCAGGGACAAGAAGAAATGATGGAATGCCATCAATCAGTGTGACTCCCACCTCAGCACTGAAAAAATACTGGCAAAGTCAGTGTTTTTATAACATGTTCACTAACATTATCATATACCTGCTCGCTCCATCTGACTGAAAAGAATCACCTGACATTACAGATCTTTCCAAACTATCAATTTTCTATTTTAAGTCAAAATTAATTTAAGACTGTATTCAAAATAGAATAATGTCTAAACCTGCTCATTAATGGAAAGTCCGTTTAGGTTTGCAGCTTTGCAATTCCAAGTTAAATTCTGATTTTGAAACATTGCTGGCAAATATGAAAGTAAAATAAGAAAAAGTGAAGCAATGGAAAAATCTCCCCTGGCTCATAGTGTTGAACAGAAGGTATTTCCAGTCCTCAACATGTGTTTTTGAACTTTCTTTTATGAGGAAGAGAGATCATTCCATACTGTCATAGACAGCACTTCATAAGGAAAATAAATTTCTCTAGAAATAACTTCTATTTACATCTACATTTTTAAAAGAAATATGCAGATTTTAAAGGGGTGACTCCAACCCAAAGTCTCCTTATCAGGATACTTTCAGGAGTATCATCTGCCCTGGAAATGGGCCATTAAATCTATTTTCCCAGAGGTAACTGCAACACGAATTACTAACTGATTATTCATCTAAAATGAAATTGTCACTAAATGGTAGAATGAGATCTAGATACTCATTTCAAATCCAAATAGTATATAAAAAAGAAAAGGTCAAGAATGATTTTTTTCTTTAATTCAGATTGACTTTCTCTCATAAGGAACTAAGATACCAGAAACCACAGATTCTTTTTAGAAGGAAAAAAAAAACACTTCACAAAAGCTTTCTGTATAAAACTTTAAAACAGAAAAGTCATGTCCATTATAAACTAAAAAAGGCAGGGAGAAGGTCATCTTGACCAATTATTGCTAAAAAGCAGTTAGAAATTAAACCTGTATCTGTTTTTGTGCTGTGCTTAGTCTCTCAGTCATGTCTGACTCTTTGCGATCCCATGGACTGTAGCCCTCCAGACTTCTCTTTCCATGGGGATTCTCCAGGAAAGAATACTGGAGTGGGTTGCCATTCCCTTCTGCAGGGGATCTTCCCAACCCAGGGATCAAACCCAGGTCTCCTGCATCGCAGGTGGATTCCTTACTGTCTGAGACACCAGGGAAGCTCAGTATCTGTTTTTAGATCTTTACAATTTAGCTTTTCTTCAAACATTGAAACCTATGTTTTAGTTTTCTGTATTTTCCAAGCAATAGCAATTTAAAATCTGAATCAAAAATGAGTTTATTTTTGTGTATGGTGTTAGGGGAGCTTCCCAGGGCCTCCCTGGTGGCTCAGTGGTAAAGAATCTGCCTGCCAATGCAGGAGACATGGGTTCAATTCCTGGTCCAGGAAGATTCCACATGCCTCAGAGCAACCAAGTCCGTGGACCACAATTACTGAGCCTGTTCTCTAGAGTCTGGGGACCAAAACGACTAAACCCACATGCCACAACTATTGAAGCCCGCACACCTAGAGCCTGAGCTCTACAACAAGAGATGTCACAATGAGAAGTCCCCGCACCACAACGAAGGAGTAGGCCCCGCTCACCGCAGCTAGAGAAAGCCTGACCACAGCAATGAAGGCCCAGCACAGCCAACACAAATAAACGTTTCCCTCATTCACTACAGGAAAGAAAACATTTAACATTTGTCTTGTGACCACATAAACTTTTGATGTTTTCATATGAGCAGCAGTATCACCTTCATCGCGTATGTGACGGTTAGCAGACACCAAGCAAAATTAATATCCATCCCCTTGGAGCATGGAGCCATGTAGATGCTTCCAAGTCCCTACAGCCTGGGAGGGAAGGATAGGACCTTCCTCCCGGAGGAGTCTGGCATGACACCTTCTCTTTTCAGGGCCTTTCCTCCGGGCACAGGGATACCAGCCTCTCTGCTGGGATTAAGTTACTTAAATGGGAAGACAAGCCATCTTTCCCACATGGCAAACCTTGGGAAACTGATAGGAAAATACCAACACTGGTAGCTGCTATGTACAGGATGAACACGATCTACTTTGAAAGTATATCATCTCTAACTTTCACAAAACATAATTACTAGAACCTGAATAAAACTGACCAGTTTATCCAACTACTCATTTTTCCTCAGGGGAGTGTTTTTTTTTTTTTTAAAAAGGGAAGAACTGAGTCACACCTACATCAGTGCCCTGGCCCCTCATGCTCTTATTTTATTCTGCCCTACACAATAATAAATGAACAAGTAATAAATTTTTAAATTGTTTTTTAAGATGAAACAATGCCTTTTTATATTAAGGCATCATACTCCCTGTGCCATCAACAGACAGTACAGTCAAATTAGTTCCTACAAACCCACCAGTCTCCACAAGCTCCCCAACCTTCGCTCCTCTGCCAGCCATAGCACCTGAAGTTTTCTCTATGATCCAGCACCATTCCCCACACTATTCCACCTCTTCATCCTGCCTTCCTCCTCGAGTCTGTGATTAAGAAACACAGACAGGTTATTACATTTCAATACAGCAGTCCAGTCTGATAGGGTTTTGTAAACTGCTTACTGCTTTATGTTCTGTGAATTACTCAATAAGATTAATATAAACATATGAATCTGAACTCTTGAAACATTCAGGATTGTTTCTAAATCTCTATAAACTATTTCTTTAAAAATGGTTTGTAAATCACTCATCAGTTCTGTTCAGTTCAGTCACTCAGTCGTGTCTGACTCTTGGCGACCCCATGAATCACAGCACGCCAGGCCTCCCTGTCCATCACCAACTCCCAGAGTTCACCCAAACTCATGTGCATTGAGTCGGTGATGCCATCCAGCTATCTCATCCTCTGTCGTCCCCTTCTCCTCCTGCCCCCAATCCCTCCCAGCATCAGGGTCTTTTCCAATGAGTCAACTCTTCTCATGAGGTGGCCAAAGTACTGGAGTTTTAGCCTCAGCATCAGTCCTTCCAATGAATACCCAGGACTGGTCTCCTTCAGGATGGACTGGTTGGAATTATCTCAAGCTAATTGAATGAATACTTTCAGTTGAGTTCAGTTGCTCAGTCTGACTCTTTGTGACCCCATGAGTTACAGCACTCCTGGCCTCCCTGTCCATCACCAACTCTTCGCATGAGGTGGCCAAAGTATTGGAGTTTCAGCTTTAGCATCAGTCCTTCCAATGAACAACCAGGACTGTTCTCCTTTAGAATGGACTGGTTGGATCTCCTTGCAGTACAAGGGACTCTCAAGACTCTTCTCCAACACCATAGTTCAAAAGCATCAATTCTTTGGCGATCAGCTTTCTTCACAGTCCAACTCTCACATCCATACATGACTACTGGAAAAACCATAGCCTTGACTAGATGGACCTTTGTTGGCAAAGTAATGTCTCTGCTTTTTAATATGCTATCTAGGTTGGTCATAACTTTCCTTCCAAGGAATAAGCGTCTTTTAATTTCATGGTTGCAATCAGATTCTGCAGTGATTTTGGAGCCCAAAAATTATAAAGTCTGACACTGTTTCCAGTTTCCCCAACTATTTCCCATGAAGTGATGGGACCAGATGCCATGATCTTAGTTTTCTGAATGTTGAGCTTTAAGCCAACTTTTTCACTCTCCTCTTTCACTTTCACAAGAGGCTTTTTAATTCCTCTTCACTTTCTGCCATAAGGGTGGTGTCATCTGCATATCTGAGGTTACTGATATTTCTCCTGGCAATCTTGATTCCAGCTTGTGCTTCTTCCAGCCCAGCGTTCCTCATGATGTACTCTGCATATAAGTTAAATAAGCAGGGTGACAATATACAGCCTTGGCGTACTCCTTTTCCTATTTGGAACCAGGACAGGGGCAAGGTCAGGGGCGGCGGCCGAGAGGAGCAACCCCACATCCAAGTGGCAGTGGCTACGCGGGTGTAGGAGGGCCGAGAGGAGCTCCACATTCAAGGTCAGGAGGGGTGGCCATGAGCAGATACCCCTCTTCCAAGGTAAGAAGCAGCGGCTACGTTTTGCTGGAGCAGCCATGAAGAGATACCCCACGACCAAGGTAAGAGAAACCCAAGTAAGACGGTAGGTATTGCGAAAGGGCATCAGAGGGCAGGCACACTGAAATCATAATCACAGAAAACTAGTCAATCTGATCACAGGGACCATGGCCTTGTCTAACTAAATGAAACTAAGCCATGCCATGTGGGGCCATCCAAGATGGGCAGGTCATGGTGGAGAGGTCTGACAGAATGTGGTCCACCGGAGAAGGGAATGGCAAGCCACTTCAGTATTCTTGCCTTGAGAACCCCATGAACAGTATGAAATGAATACTTTAGACCAATTCTAATCAAGCACTCTTTGGTTTCATGAATAATAAGTGAGCAAGATATGGTCCCAACATCAAAGAATTCAGTTTAGTGGGAGGTGCAGAGGATAAGCTGGTTGGATGGCATCGTCAACTCAATGGACATGAGTTTGAGCAAATTCCAGGAGACACTAAAGGTCACAGAAGCCTGGCATGCCGCAGTCCATGGGGTCACAAAGAGTCAAACACTACTTAGCCACTGAACAACAATATAAATACAAATTACAACACAACCTTGGTGAATAGTGGAGTGGAGGCATATACCTGGTACAGAAAAAGGCATAAAAGATGCAGTTTCTTTTTGGAGGCTCTCTGAAAGGCCCACCTGCTAAAAATACGCATTCTTCCCCAAATCTGCCATGGTGTGTGCAATACTGACAATTGTGGTTGTTCATTTGGAATAATCAATTACTTACAGAAATACCACATACAACATTGGTATTATTTGGAAAAGCACGATTCTTTAACATCTACTATTATATTAGCAGAGATTCATTTGTATAAAAAAAGTGGAACACAAGATATGTGTGTGTTTTGGTGAGATACCTTACATGTCATGGGACACAGTCCATCAAAGACTATGAGACATATATTCAGAAGTACCCAGAAGGTGGACCAGCAGGGGGAACACAGGACCAAAGAGGCCTTGTCCTGACCAGACTTTTATTAAAAACAGGTTATGACTATTTCTTCTAAAACTAGGTCATTAATTAATCAATAGGTATTTATTGGACACATTTCTCCCAGTTTGAGTTTTTATAATACAGTCTTTGGAGTCAAATCAAGACGACCCTCTTCTTTCCTAAGACTGATTTAGGACATCATCATGCCCTCTTGCCAGCAAGACATCAAGCAAACATAGGGGAAAAAACCTTAAGTTGAGGTTTCTGATGCTTAGATAAGTGGTAACTGACCTCCCCAGGCAGAATTGCTTTACATTGCTCTTATACCATGTTCATGTCTTCTTGTTCTCTTGTAGACAGGTCACCAGTTCCTTCTCTTGTTATAGACCATCTGGTGTTAGCTGCTCACCCTCAATCTTTCTTTAATCAACTCCACCAGTTTTCCTTCCATCCCTTCCTTAAGCAAGAGAGGAAAAAATGAAAGTTTCTAAGACTTTAGAAGACTGAAGTTCAAGAGAGGCCAAATAACTCAGCATCATTAACTATCAACAAATTTCTGAGCAACAATTGGGCTCTGTCTCCAATTCTCGGAGACTCTCACTTTGCAAAGATTAATCAGACTATCCTTCGCACACCATGCTCAAATTGTGTGTATCTCTTGAGTAGTAATTACAATTGAACTTCTGCTACAATCTACAATGTTTTCTTCCTATTGACAAAAAATGTACGGAAATTCTTGAAAGAGAAGTTTATTAATAATGAAAATGGCACAACTCTATACATGAGAAAAAAGACCTTCCATATACATAAAGACTGTTAAATTTTTATTTCTAATTAGCTAGTATTAAGACTAGAGCATTTCAAGCCAACAGTACAGTAACATGAGCTTATCTGACCCATACTTTAAATACAGTGTCATCATAAACAAGATGAAACAGAAAAATCTTTCATTATCCACACTCCATATTGAACATATATTATGGTATGTACATAGTGACTTCATAATCATCACAGTCCACATACATAAATAATTATACCTTATTCTCTGATATTACGGTTACATTTTTCCTATTTACTCCCTTAACCACTAAAAAAGCAACTAAGTGGAGGAAAAAAGGATAAGGAATCATTTCAACTAGGCTGTAGCTGTAAATTGTGTGTTTTAATCTGTCTTATTACCCCAAGGGGAGTGATTTAACCTGTATCTTGTTAAATCAAACAGATAGTGTAAGGTTTTACAAAATGCATGACTCAAGGAAATTTCTATTTAGATTCTTTATATCATCAGTTACTTTCTGGTACCCTCCCACCTTCTCACCTCCAGCCAGGATCTTCTGCGGAACACAATGCAACTGATTTGATGATTATGACCTTCACACCATTTTTCTGCATTCATTGCACATTTGGGAATAGAATGAGCTAGGAGGCATGACTCATTGCAACTGGATTGTAAATTTGAAAGGCTGGCCCCACCCATTCTACTGGAAATTGTTAGAAACATTTTAAGAGAAAAAAAAATGACCCACATTTTTCTTAGCTAAAATATCTCAACTTAATAAAGATAAGCGTTTCTCCTAAATCAGCTGTATCCTCATGGAGCAAATATGTTACCTTGTTTTCCTATTTCAAAATGAAACTTCAATTCACAGGCTGATAGATGTCAAAGTATCCATTATTGAAAACACGGAAATGACACAAAGATGCCCACTGCCTAAAAATTATGAGATGGATGAGGGCAAACTTACCAAAAAAAGAATGCAAATAAATAGATCAGGTACACATTTGAGTCAACATGGCTTTAGAGCCTACAAAGAACATTTGTGCAATTTTCATCGTTTGTCAGAAGTAATAATAAATCAGGGTTGTTCAATTACATTACAATTTACTATGTGATAAAAAGTATGAGGAGGGGAGCAGCCAAGCCATGATGACCAGATACTGAAGAAGAGAAAAAACAATGGGTGGGATTAAAATCAGGTGAAATCTGCACTTGTGTTATTACATGAAGTAAATGGGACTTTACAGCACATAATTGTGAACAAATACCCTTAAACCACTGCCATGTGGAAATGCTATATATCAAATACATTTCTCATTATCCAGAACCCAAGAATCCTGTATGTATACTCAACTAGAAAGGTTACATCTGCAAGACACCAAAGCACCTTCTGAACCAAAACAAAACGAAAACCACCGTGAATTCTTTACCATGCACTCTCTCGTTGTGGTGAACTGGCTCCAGAGCTCACAGGCTCAGTAGTTTGCAACACACGGGCTTAGTTAATCCGTCGCACGTAGGATCTTTCCAACCCAGGGATCAAATCCTCATCCCTGGCACTGCAAGGTGGATTCTTAACCACTGGACCACCAGGGAAGTCCCAAGGGAAAAGTTCTTTTTAAAAGCTCTTTCAAGATAGTTTGTCCTGTTAGACCGATAGCTCTTTAAGCCCTTACAGTGTGAACAGCAGAGGATCTTCACCATGGAAACTTCATTCTCCAGTGTTCTCATTGTGGTTCAATAATGACAAAGGTAAGGCCAAAGTCTTTATTACTGAACTGAGGAGCTCAGGCCTCACCCTGAGAGTTCAGGAGTTCCTTCCATTAACAGATGTGGAACAGACATTTGCACAGAGTCAACAAGAGATTTGCTCTTCAGAAACATGTCATAATTCTTACTTCACTGATTGGCTTCTCTTAACAACAATCCCCCTTCAGCCCCATTCATGCTTCTCGTAAGTGTTCCACAAGGTGGCCAGTTCTCCACCCAAATCATGTCCATCTAGACTCTGCCGGCAAGCAGACATTCATTTAAAATGTTGCTTTCTAGGGTTAACTGGGTTAGGGTTGATAAAAACAAATTTTCTTTTTCATCTACAACAAGTAAGTTTAGAATCTTCAACAGAGAAATCTTAGAAGTTTTACAAATAAAATTAAGCATTAAGTAGTGACAAATGTCATTAATATTTACAATGCTTTCAAGATAAATATCATTTCCCTTTCAAATGAGCCCAGTAGAAAATATCCCAGCAGTGGCTTGTACTTATGTTGAACGTTTAGAGAATCTATTATGTGAGTAGGGAATAAAAGAGAATCCCAGGAAACAGGAAATACCAACCTATATAAACACACACTCATAAAACCTGTGACCCATATATTTTGCAAAATACCTGGATATCTTCAAGGCTTTCAATAGCTTTACTGTGGCATGTACTCATCCCAGCAATTTCGTTTCTGAGTGAAATTGGCAATCATTAAGTTGAGGAAAAAAAAAAAAATGAACCAAGTATTTTAGCTCATGGTCAATCTATCCCTGGTTAGTAATATCTGGTCATAAAGATATCAAAATATTTAAGATTATCTTTTACTAACATGAAGATACCTACCATGAAACACACCTGCATAGATAATAATAGCCTATTTTCATACACAACTCAATATTAGGAGTGATAGGGCACTCTCAGTGCCCCCTCCAAGGCTACCATTCACAAAGTGCTAGGAAATAGAGTAAAGCTTCCATTTTCATTTAAAATTTATATAAGATGTGACTTTTTCCTACCTATAGAGAAAAATAAAAGTTATTTTAATTACAATGAAAGTCTTGCCATGTTTTATGTAAGCAGGAGTGAATTTAGATATAAGATATTCATAAAGAAGCAGCCAACCTATACCACAGGAGGGAGTTAAATGTTATTTTTGAAATTAAAACACCAGGAACTAGAGGAGATACAAGGTTTGCCCAGGACATGGTGAGGTAGCAGCAGCAGAGTCAGGGAACCCATCTGTTCTGACAGCACACCCATCAATGAGCAAAGTACTGTGGTCTTGACCCAACACCCTTCTCCTTCCCTGTCCACTTGATTGAATTCATCTTTAGTCTAAGGAGAACCCTCTAAACTTTATACATATGTGTTGGCCGAGACAGCTTTAAAAAACAGGATGTTAAAATAATTAACCAAAAAATGTAGTTTTGATTAACAGGCTTCAGAAACTGAAAACTCTTGGAGAAGCACAAAGTACAGGCCTAACTCTATCCTCCAGCAAAAAGGTTGCTTTTTCTTCAACAGTTTGATTCAAAAAGGCTTAATAGTTAGGTGAATGTCTGACCATAAACTATGTTAAAACTACTTCAAAAGATTTTCATTCTACCTGAACTAACATGGTACAAATATTCAGCTGTTAAGCTTACTTCCTCCAGTAAGAGTCTCACCTTGTCTTTCTGCTGTGAAACCTGAGGCACAGTTATTAAGAGACACCCTCAGAGACTGGGAAGCAGGCAGCAAATGCATCCCCAATTCTCAGACTTTTTCCTTATAGAAAACTTTCCAGAATTCACAGTTTTGATTCCCTTTAAATATAGTTTCCCATCACTTCATAGCAAATAGATGGGAAACAGTGGAAACAGTGACTGCCTTTATATTTTGGGGCTCCAAAATCACTGCAGATGGTGACTGCAGCCATGAAATTAAAAGACGCTTGCTTCTTGGAAGAAAAACTATGACCATCCTAGACAGCATATTAAAAACCAGAGACATTACTTTGCCAGCAAAGGTCTGTCTAGTCAAAGCTATGGTTTTTTCAGTAGTCATGTATGGATGTGAAAGTTGGACTATAAAGAAACCTGAGTGCCGAAGAACTGATGCTTTTGAACTGTGGTGTTGGAGAAGACTCTTGAGAGTCCCTTGGACTGCAAGGAGATCCAACCAGTCCATTCTAAAGGAGATCAGTCCTGAATATTCATTGGAAGGATTGATGCTGAAACTGAAACTCCAATACTCTGGCCACCTTATGTGAAGAACTGACTCATTTGAAGAGACCACGATGCTGGGAAAGATTGAAGGCGGGAGGAGAAGGGAATGACAGAGGATGAGATGGTTGGATGGCATCACTGACTCGATGGATATGAGTTTCAGTAAAGTCCAAGAGCTGGTGATGGACAGGGAGGCCTGGCATGTTGCAGTCCACGGGGTTGCAAAGAGTCGGATGCAACTGAGCGAATGAACTGAACTGAACTGAAATACAGCTTTTGGTCTTTGTGGATATAAATACCATCACATCTCTGGCCAAATTCTAAAATTTTAAACTAGAAACAAATTTTGAGTCCCAAATTTAATTTTTTAATAGAAAACTCTTCTTTCAACAGAGTTCCAAATCCAGATTAATTAATATGATGTAATGAGCGATCTCCATCTTCTCTAGGCTTCTAATCAGTTGCAAATATGAGTTTTGATTAAAGCTCTTCCCTGCTATGAAAAAAACAAACAGCAATTAGTTGAAAAAAGCTAAAATGTACTGAAATGCACTTTTGTTGAAATGTATTGTCAAACTATATTCCTAAAATTACCAATTCTTTCTTTGCAGGAAAGCTGTCCTGTGCTTTGGTAAGTTAAAAAGAAAAATCCAGTCTACAGAGACTATGTAATATTTTTACTGAATCCTAAAGCAAGTCCATTATTTTCATGAGTTACTGGTAGATGAAAAATCCAGAAAACTGAAAATGTACTGATCACGTCCCTAACATTTTTTCAATGCTGTCTCCCGACTTTGAACAATCCCCTTAGGGTTATAGTGTCTGTGTGAACATTTCTCTTGTTTCACTGGATCTTTCATATATTTTAATGCCAAACAGTTTACCAGAAGAAAGTGAAGCATGTAGTCAATCTGCCTGTCCCTAACTCGGCTCTCCTGGTTCCTCTCTGGATTTCTTAGCCTAGATGAGATACATTTTTAATTCAGGAAACACAGATGGCTCTGAGGGGCTTATAAAAGGGTCTTAGGAAAGATTAAAAAAAAAATCAGTCATGTTCTTTCTATTGGATACCACTGAAGTTGTGCCATAGGTCATCTACTGGCTGGAGATACAGAGATCAGTGGATATCCTGGACTAAAAGGTAGAATCCTATTAATATTGCTTTGACAGCACTCAAGCAAGGTTTGTAGTAACTCCCATTGGCCAAGTCAGATGTTCAGAGTTTTCTTCTTACAGGAGTATCTACCATGCCTGTGGAACTAGAAAAGCATCTTCTTTAGTTCCCTTTGTTATCAATCCATCCGTTCCTATCGGAGGAACCATGAGTGAGGGGTTACCTCTCAAAGAAAGGGGATTTGGAGCGAAGGGGCTGAGGCTCCAACCAGAACCACATGTGTGGTTGATCCTTTATCAGTTTCTTCTATAATCAGGCATGAACTGCTCTAGCTTTTGTCTTCTAAAAGACAGCTGCCATTATCTGGCCTGGGTGAGACCCATCCATGAGGAAGCACCTTTGCAAGGGCAGCTGTAGGACCAAATAGCAAAACGAAATAATAATCCCACCCACTACACTCAGTTAACATCTATAAATGGTCTCTTTACAAGGGTATTGCATTTTTGTAACCTACGTCTTGTTATGGATCCTGAGATGCAAAGGGAAGACAAAAAAACTATGGACACTTGCCCAAAATGTATGCTGAAAAAAGTAATGGAAAAAGACATATTGAAAAGTAAGGTGAAGTTGAAAGAAGTAAGAGACACATTTCAATGAGATCTGCCTGTAGATCTGTATCTACAGAGATAGGAAAGGAAGTATATGTTAAAATATGTGAGGATTTATGGCTATTCAAACAGGTGACTCTTTAATAAGAGAAAAGACGACAGAGCGAGGAAGCTCTAGTCCAGAACACAGCGTGTCTTTGTTTTCAATCTTCATTGGCACTTGTTATCATTGTGATCTTGAGTAAGGCTGTCCGTTTCTTTGATGTTTCCTTTCCTCACTCATAAAACTTAAATGAGAAACATTCAACTTGCAAAGGCACTAGAAGAGATAACTGTGGAATCAGAGTGGATGTAGATTAACTGTAAAGAACTCAACAATGCTGGTTACCAACAAAACCCCTGTCATATGGACAGGAATTATGTATTCACACTTGTGGCCCTACTGTGAGGCAAACTGTTTAGAATCTGGGTGTAGGTACTCTCTTAAATGCTTACATTTGATGTTCTCTGACAAAAGCTGCAAACTCAGGATCCCTGGCATACAGTTCCAAAATTCTCATTCTTTCTTGAATTTCCTTTAAGGGAGGAAGGAAGGAAAGAAGAAGAAGAAAAAAAAGCCATACACTGCATTAAAAAAACTTTAATGGCCTTTTAAAAAAGAGGTCTAATTTTTATAAGAGACTGTAGCTTTCTGGACAGTACAGGAGAGAGCTTCAGAAAACAACAGACTTTTCAAAGAAAAAGTGGAAGTTGTGGCTACTAAGTGAACTGTTCTGAATAACTCAGACATATTTCTAAGGAGTATGGAGGGAGACATTTGCTAACATTTCTAAGGGAAGAGGGAGGCATTTGCTAATAATGATACATGAGTCACTGGGTAGGAAATATGATACAACTCAGAACTATATCCTGGCTACATATCACATTGACTGGGAGGTATCATGAGGAATAAAATCTAACCATGAAATAATTTCCATTCTTTCTTGAAGCCTAAGTATACACATGAACACACACACACATACACACACCCCAGCAGAGCAACAACAGAAAAACCAAGTTTCCTACCTCTCTGGAAAGGTCACTGTTCTCATACATTTGTCTGATCTCTTCCCTGCTCAGACCAGCAATCATCTCTCTGTCTGTGGAGCTGTAGAAGGGCCGCTGAGGGTAGGGGCCCTCATACTGCTCGAGGTCGGCCTCGTAACTTTCAAATACGGGGTTGTGCTTCACGGCACTTTCTACAGAGGAGAGGCCATCAGGCTGCCTGCTGGAGCCACAGAAAGAAAAATATAATTGACTCAGGTTCTCTTCTGGATGCTCGACTATTTACCTGGAGCAAAACTCCTGGTGAGGAAGAAAAAGAGACTAATTGGATACAAATGGGAGGGGAGTGACTGTGGAAAAGATCCAGATCAATCTCAAATATTATTTACCAACTTGTTATCATTATAATCTCCTCAACTACCTGATAAGGGCCCTGTTTCTTATCTCTTTATTTTTTATTTGCCCTAAAGTGCCTGGTACCTAATGAATGTTGATGGGGAACTATGTCTGCTGATAGCATTTCATTAATATTAATGGAAATATTATATTTTAAGGAATATTAAATATTAAGCATTTCATTAAAATTAGTGGGAATAGCATCATTATTCCCAGCACAGACAAATTAAAAATCAGTGTGTAAATACTATTCAGCCATAAAGATGAACGCATTTGAGTTAGTCCTAATGAGGTGGATGAACACAGTGCCTCTTATACAAGAGTGAAGTAAGTCAGAAAGAGAAAAACAAATGCTGGACGCTAACGCATATACGTGGACTCTAGAAAGATGGTACTGATGAACCTATTTGTAGAGCAGCAATGGAGACACAAACGTTGAGAACTGATTTAGGGACATGGCTGGGGGAGAGGGGAAGGAGAGGGTGGTATATATGGAGAAAGTAACATGGAAACACACATTATCATATGTAAAATAACCAGTGGGAATTTGCTGTATGACTCAGGGAACTCAAGCTGGGGCTTGGGGACAAACTACGGGAGTAGGGGGGAGGTGGGAGGTGGGAGGGGTGTTCAAGTGGAAGGAGACATGGGTAGACCTATGGCTGATTCATGTTCGTGTTTAGCAGAAACCAACACAATACTATAAAGCAATTATCCTTCAATTAAAAATAAATAAAATTAAAAAAAAATCAGTGTGTAATCCCACAAAGAAAGTAATAGAAATAAAAACTTATGGGGGAATGGGCTTCAATTAAATTCAATTCAGGTCTACAACTGTTTACTAAGCACTGATTATGTGCCTAGGAATTCTCTAGATGCTGACAATACAAAGAATTTGTTTGAATCTCTCTAGAACAAGATCATGGTCCAATGAAAAGTCAGAACCAATAAAAAATATAAGAATGATAGCAGAATTATGTCTGGGTGCTATAGGAAACTAGGAGCAGTGCCTCCTCAGCCAAGCAGGAGGGTGAGTGAAGGTAACCTCGACCGGAAGCAGACCTGAAAGCACAGAAGCAAAGTACAGCCGGTGACTGTGATCAATTACACCACAAGGTCCTTGGATCGCTGGTCTAGCAAGTAGAATAGGTTTTATCTCCTCTACTGATGATCCTATACTTAACTAAAATGAGATCCAGATTCCATTTCTTGTCAGATTCTTACCTAGATGTAAAGTCTGCCTAATTACCACTGGAATGAGTCAAAGGGGAACAAAACTAACAGATCTGGTCCTCACACAGGCCTCACCTTATCTCCATCACCCTTCCAACCCCTCCTGCTCCATGAAACAGGCAGTCTGGCCCCATTCAAGGATGCCATCCTTTCATTGTGCAGTGAGATTCATGCATGCCTCTCTGTTTGTTCATTCAACTGGTTAGAAAGTTTTCCATCCACCTCCTGCAGCAAACATTTACTCTTCTGTCCAGTCAAATATCATAGCTATCATTAAAACATCTAAGCTGCCCTCCCCTAGGCAAAACAAATTCATTACTCATCTAGGTGTTCTAGCAGGTTGTTCAAACAGTTGCTTATGTTTGTTTCTAGACTGACACCCTCTGAGGACAGGGACCATGTCTCTTCTCAACTTTATAGCCCTCTCTCCTCCATTCAGATCCCTTCCAGTACTCAGGACACATAAAGTACAAAATGAATGAATAAAAGGAATATTTTATTTCATCAGAGAGCAACTGTCACTATTTACCTGGAGGATCTCTCTCTTTCCCTCCTAACATATTGAGCTTGAAGAGCCTTGATGATGAAGAAGACTACAGCAGAAGAAATGAGGACAAGTCCAATCATGGAGGCAATGGTGACGCCGATCACCAAGGGCTCAGACACAAACTCTTCGCAGTGCTCACCACGATACCACCAGTTCTCACCCACCCGACACCTGGAACAAGAAGTGACAAAGCCCCAAATGAAATCACTCTGTTCAAAGTAACAACAGCAGAACCTTCGGTGGGACTGAGCACAGGTAGAAAGAGAAATGCTGACCACAGGAATCTTCAGTAAAGAGGTGAGGAAGATTAAAGGCTGTGCATAATGCCTGGCACAGACTCAGGAGGTCCTCAATGAGTCCTTGTAAAGACTGATAAAAGAATAACTAGACTTATAAAAAGGAGTCTAGTCAACTACTAGATAATGTTTATGGATAGTGAAAAACAGGCCTGTTTTTGATAAAGGAAAAAACTGGAGTTAGATCACGCAATTTGTCAGCAACAGAGTTGGTCTAGAACCCAAGTCCCCAGACTCCTCACATCCTTCCATCACACTGCAGAGATCCTCCAAACTAGAAGGCCATACACTATGAAAAAGCATCCTCAATTCCCAGAGCAGTAATCACTGCTTTATAAAATCAGATTCATTTCTTTGAAAATCAAGAGCCTATTTTTCCTCTTAGTTTTATAGCCAAACTTTACATACAGAAAATCTGAAACATTTCCACCTATTTCCTCTGCTTTTGACATCGATGCCAACATTTTCCCCTTTTGAAATTCACAGACTGTCCTCTTACTGAGGTCCCCCCGCTGCTTATTCTCAGCATCCTCTCCTTCACACCTTGTGACTTTGGTTGGATGTGGTAGGGAGGATGGTTGGTTCTGCTCTGTTTAAGTAGAGTGACCAGGGAAGTCTGCCTGAATCTGCTCATCTGTCTGGTATATTTTCTTTGACTCTACCTTTATAAAACAGAAATTAGATACTTAAAATATCACAACTTTAAATACTTGATATTCTTTATTTGTGAATACTCATTTTGACCAAGAGTAGCCCAAAGCTGTTAAAAAACATAATTCAAATAGAACAATAAAACTTCTCTGTTTCAGATACAGTATAAAGTGTTGATTATAAATCAAAACCCAATTTGAGCAGCAATCGCCTTGTTATCACCACTAAAAACCATTACACAAAGATCTCCAACTACTCTAAGTACTCTCCAGAAGACACTAGGCAATGTTTTTCTTACAGCTTCGAAGGAACATAAGATAAAATAACCCATTGAACTGGGTATAATTCAGGCCTATTAACTGATTCAGTCTTCACATGTGAACTAGATGGCAGCCATCTGGTAGCTCAGTTGGGAAAAAAATCTGCCTGCAGTGCAGGAGACCTGGGTTCAATCCCTGGGTCAGGAAGAAGAAGGAAATGGAGAAGGAAATGGCAACCCACTCCAGTATTCTTGCCTGGAAGAACAAGAATCCCATTAACAGAGGAGCCTGGTGGGCTACAGTCAATGGGGTCACAGGAGTTGGACATGACTTAGCAACTAAACCACCGCCACATCTATTACCTAGATATAACTTCTATAATAAAAATTGGTGTGATCATCCTAACATCATAGGCACAGATCTCTTTCTTCAGAGGAAGTATCTCTAACCTTGTGAAGCCAAAAATCTCTACCTATGACATACCTACAAATGGCCCCATGTCCAGGCATGATGTCACACTTGCCATCATTCAAGCAGAAGCTGGGCTGTAGGTCACAGAGACTCTGACAGGGCAGCTCTTCCACACTCAGGTACCCAGGGTGGCATCTGCACTCTGCCTCTCCACTCCAGGGATTGACCAAACACTCAGAAAATTCATTGCATGCTTGAAACTTGCAAGGGTTGGCTTGATCACCTAAAATGCCAAACAAACCAGAGAATGGTATAAAGGCAGGCAAAACATAGGAATTGGGGTATAAGCAGCCCCTCCAATAAGGGTCTCCCATCCAAAGTACCATGGGACAATCCCCTTCCTGAATCACTGATATATATTACCACCCACATCACAAAAAGTTTCTGATTTGCCCTTGATTGATGATAGCTTTTGTCAAATTTCTTTGAAATGCAGAGCCAAACTATAGAATCCAGTGACGTGGGCGAGCCTTGACCTGTTTTATATAGGAAGCATGTAGAAGATTTAAAATCTATGAATTACAGGTCTAAATTAAAAAGTTTTCATGTACCACTCATTTCCACCAGCCCTATTCTGCTGTCGTGGTCCTCTACTCCGCACGTGAGGCTGCATACCCTACTCCTACCCTCTCCTTACTGAGAATATGGGATGAAGAGACAGAATATAGAGAAGAACTGGTGGAAGACTCAGGGATGAGTACAGCCCCAAAAGAGCAGTCTAAGAACATCTGAGATTTTTGAAAGTTAATATCATAAAAACATATCAGCCCCACACCACCTCAGGCCATTCTCAACAGTATTTCGGCTTTAGTAATTCCATTTTCCATTCATGGGATGAGAGAAAGTGCCATTTTAAAAAATTATTTAGGACAAAAACAAGTCAAAAATGATGTAAGAACTGACCATAGATGGGCCTTCCATCCTATCATGGTAAAACTGCATGTTCTTCACTGGTGAATGGCAATCTCTGAATTACAAAAAGGTAAATGGTAATAAAGATACCACAAATAGAAGAAATCACTGGAAATGACCCAGGAACTCATCTATATGAAAAAGCATAAGGTTTAGCTAGAAGATGAAGGGGAAGTTGAAAAACAAAAAGCATAGTCTCTCCGTCTCCAGGTAAATGAATATTGCTTTGAGAATCAACAACTTCCTTGCTGCTGTGAAAATTCAAGATATTTTGCACAAATCTGTGACCTTGGAATTTGTAGGTTCTCTGCAGCTAATATTACTTGGCCCTATGTAGGAATGAGAGGGGAGGTATTGGGTTGAACAGTGTCCTCTGAAAATTCATTCCCACCTAGAACCTCGGAATATGACTTTGTCTGGAAATAGGGTCTTGCTTGCAAATGCAATCAAGTTAAGATGAGGTCATACTGGATTAGGTTACCCAAAGTCCAATACCTGGTGTCCTTATAAAAAGATGGAAATTTCGACACAAGGACACAGACACACAGACACACAGGAAAGAAGCCATATAAAGACAGAAGCAGAGACTAGAGTGATGCCTCTACAAGTCAAGGAATGTCAAGGATTGCTGGCAAACACCAGAAGCTAGGAAGAGACAAGACAGGCTTCTTTCTTAGAACTTTCAGAGGGGACATGGCTCTACCAACATCTTGATTTGCATTTCTAGCCTCGATAACTATGACAGAATAAAGTTCTGCTGTTAGAAGCCACCCAATTTGTAATCTTCTAGTTACAGAAGTCCTAGGAAACTAATACAGAGGACCAAAGATAAAATGCTCATAGAAGAAGAAGAGTATACAAATGCGCTGACAGGTGACAGTTTCTACAAGGGAACTACACAGCAGGATTCCACTGTGTATTTCCTAAATCTTCACACCCTGGTCCTCATATTCATTTTGTGGCTTTGTAATCAGAAAATAATCTAATCCTGGCCTAGGCTGAAATCTGTCCCTGTGAGGGACAGAAGTGTATCTAGGGGGTGGTAAGGATAGTAATGAACATTTCATGCAGGGATGGGAACAATAAAGAACAGAAACGGTAAGGACCTAACAGAAGCAGAAGAGATTAAGAAGAGGTAGCAAGAATACACAGAAGAACTACACTAAAAAGGTCTTAATAAACCAGATAACTACAATGGTGTGGTCACTCATCTAGTGTCGGACACCCTGGAGTGTGAAGTCAAGTGAGCCTTAGGAAGTATTACTACAAAGCTAGTGGAGATGATGGAATTCCAGCTGAGCTTGAGCTATTTCAAATCCTAAAAGATGATGCTATTAAAGTAATGCACTCAATATGCCATCAAATTTGGAAAACTCAGCAGCAGTCACACGACTGGAAAAGGTCCTTTTTCACTTCAATCCCAGAGAAGGGCAATGTCAAACAATGTTCAGACTACTGAACAATTGCTCTCATTTCACAGGCTAGCAATGTTATGCTCAAAATCCTTCAAGCTAGGATTCAGCAGTACATGAACTGAGAACTTCCAGGTGTTCAAGCTGGGTTTAGAAAAGGCAGAGGAACCAGAGATCAAATTGCCACCATTTGTTGGATCATGGAGAAAGCAAAGGAGTTTCAGAAAAACATCTACTTCTGCTTCATTGATTATGCTAAAGTTTTGACTTTGTGGATCAGAACAAACTAGAAAATTTTTAAAGAAACAGTACTAGACAACCTAACCTGTTTCCTGAGAAACCTGTATAACCTATACGCAGGTCAAGAAGCAACAGTTAAAACTGGACATGGAACAACAGACTGACTCAAAATTGGGAAAGGAGTATAACAAGGCTGTATATTGTTACCCTGTTTATTTAAATTATATGCAGAGCATATCATGTGAAATGCCAGGCTGGATGAATCACAAGTTGGAATCAAGTTTGCCGGGAGAAATACCAACAACCTTAGATATGCAGATAATACCACTAATGGCAGAAAGTGAAGAGGAACTAAAGAACCTCTTGATGAGGGTAAAAGATGAGAGTGAAAAAGCTGGCCTAAAACTCAGCATTCAAAAACTAAGATCATGGGATCTGATCCCATCACCTCATGGCAAATAGAAGGGGAAAAGTGGAAGCACTGATAGATTTTATTTTCTTGGGCTCCAAAATCACTGCAGATGGTGACTACGACCTCGAAATTAAAAGACACTTGCTCCATAAAAGGAAAGCTATGACAGACCTAGATAGCATATTAAAAATTAGATATCACTTTGCCAACAAAGGTCCATAAAGTCAAGGCTATGGTTTGTCCAGTTTTCACATACGGATGTGAGGGTTGGACCATAAAGAAGGCTTAGCACCAAAGAACTGATGCTTTCGAATTTTAAAACTGGTGGAGACTCTTGAGAGTCCTTTGGACTGCATAATCAAACTAGTCAATCCTAAAGAAAATCAACCCTAAATATTCACTGGAAGGACTGTTGCTGAAGCTGAAGCTCCAATACTTTGGCCACCTTATGTGAAGAGCGGACTCACTGGAAAAGACCCTGATCCTGGGAAAGACTGAAGGCAAAAGGAGAAGGGGGCAGCAGAGGCTGAGATGGTTAGATATCATCACCGATTCAATGGACATGAATTTGAGCAGACTCTGGGAGATAATGGAGGACAGAGGAGCCTGATGTCCTGCAGTCCATGGGGTCCCAAAGAGCTGGACTCGACTTAGCAACTGAACAACAATGAAGGATGGTATTGCACAGTCCCTCTTTGCTGATGGAAGTTCAAGAATTTCTGAGACACTATATGTGAAAATAAGTTAAGCAAGAGACAAGTCAGTCTTATCTTTAGCCAATCTTGAGATAAAATAATATTTTAACCTGAAACCTTTTAGCTAAAAATGTATGTGTAATAGAAAAATTCTATTTAGAATTTCTAAAACTCTGTGGCCATTCTATGGGTGTAGGTGAGTGCCTAGGGAAAGGAAAAATAGAATCCATAAGGGGAAAAAGATAAATGTTGCCCCCTTTTATTTCCAATCAAGGAGAGAGACTGAGACCAATATTTTAATCATGCAAATAAGAGACTGGCATTTTAAAGTCTCTTTCTAGTCTTTTGTGCAGATTAAAGGTAGATGTTCAGAATAGATAGCTCTCCACTTGGAAGAATATTTAATAACTTTATGGGAAAACAGAGGGAGACTTGGAGCTACGCTTGAGATAGGAGACAGGGATCTAAATTGTAGAATTAATTACATTCTGGTTTTCCAGGGACAGGCAAAGAGAAGGATTGATGGGTCCCAGAAAATGGGAGTAGAGGAAATATGAAGAAGGTCTGGAAAAATAGCCAGAGGTGCCAGAGTAATGTAGCAGTTGACTCTGTCCTGGAGGAAAAATTGGCTGTTAAAAGACACCTTTGAAAGGGTGGCTGAGAAATTTTGGGATATTTATACCTAACGGTAATATTTTTTTAACCCATTTTCTGTACTATGACAAAAACTCCTCTATCACCCTCATATCATCAGCAAATATCTGACGGAATCAACTGCCCTGTGTTGAGGGTATTTTGGGAAAATATAATATGGGACTGTGATCTGTGTTGAATTAACATAAAGAACAACCACAAGGGTCAAGGCAAATGGTGAGATTGGAAATTCAATAGAAGAAACTCAAAGCTGGAGAAAATTAAGAGATAGTTAAATTTCCTGATAATTCCTAGAGATGTTAGGGTTTGGAGGGCCTAGGATGCAGGTTTTACACTGCACATGGTGAGGACGAATTGTAGTAAATGTATTTATTTATATACTTCTCTTCAAAAAGAAGTGGGTAGACTTTTGCAAAAGCTTTATAAATCATCACTGCTTGCATTTATATGGCTAGTCAAATGCTTTTATATATGCTATTTGTTTAATCCTTAGAATAGCCCCATGAAATATTAGCCAAGTAATATTATCCCGTTTGCTATATAAGGGAGAAAGGTCCAGAGATAAAACAGCTCATCTAGGATCACACAAATGATAAATGGCAGAGCAGAGGCAAGAAACCAGGCCTTACAAATTATAATTAATTGCTTCTTCCACTACACCACATGACCACATGGCAAAAATGTGCAAATGTCCTTAAAGAACTCAAGAGGCAAGAGATGTGGATATAGGGGAATTAGCTAAATCATTTTCCTCACTTTCAGTGAATAACAGTCCTTCATGGATTTCAAAGGAAAGAATGTTTGCTTCTTTCCCGGTTAAAGAATAGGGCTGACTTCCAAACCAGTAAAAGGCACTGGAGAAATTCAAACCCAGACATTCCATCTTACTCCTACTCAAAACCACGCTCCTCTGGTATGCAGAAGGTAAAAAAGAAAAAAGTTTGAGCATCCACCAGTATTCTCTGCATCCAAGTTTTTCAAATAAAAACAATGGTTCACTTCATTCATTCATAGTATTTTTGAGTACCTTCTATATGCAGAGGTTTTGGCTACAAAGTGGCTAATTAAACAGACAGTCTCAGTCTGCGTGGATAGTTTCACTGGGAAAAACAGCTACTAAGCAACTAAGTGCATAAATTAGCATGATTAAAATAGGTATAAATTCTACAGAGGGAAAAGAACCAGTCTAGATTATGGATGAATCAGTGAAAGTCTTGAGTAAGAGACATTTGAACAGAGGCATAAAGGTTAAGCAGAAGTCAGCCAAGAGGGGAAAGAGATTCAGGCAAAGAAGACAGAGTGTGCAAAGGTTTCAAGACAAGAAAAGTTCTGGGAATCAAAGGAACCCCAAACAAGCTAGTCTGAGTAGAGCACAGTGAGTAAAAAAGTTCATTTCACTGGGTGATACTGGGGAAGGAGATAGGAACCAGGCCTGTGGTTACTGAACCAGGTAGCCACTGAAAGTATTTTAAGCAGGAAAGTGAAATAATCTGATTAATGCTCTAGAAAGAGTACCCTGGTTGCTGTCCGGAAAACGAATGGGAGGGGATGGGAGGGAGGGAAAAAAGTGAGATAGTGGAGAAACTGGTCCAAATGAAAGATCATGATGGTTTGGCCTAAAGAAGGAGCAGTGAAGGCAGAGAAAAACATAGAGATCTGACATATCTAGAATTCAGAATCAATGTAAGTTTAGTGAGTGACTAAAAGTTAGAGTGACTTTCTAGGTATCTGGCTTCAGTAGTGGAGTGGATATAATTTCCATTTAACAACAGAGACAAGCTGAGAGAAGCAGATTTAGTTGGAAGGTACGAAGAGATGGAAAACAAGACCTCAGTCTTAGCTTAAGGGCTTAATCTAAGCTTGATATACATAGACTATATCCAACTAGATCATCAACTATGTAGTTAGATACAGATTCTGGAGCTCAGAAAATAAGCCTGATCTGCACATAAAAATGTAGAGAGTTATTGACATTTATATTAGACTTACAATAATGGAAATAGATAAAACAACACAGAAGAATAACACCAAAGGCAAAAGAGTTCACATCTAATGGGCTTCACAACGTACAGAGGTAGCAAGAACACATTCAATGGATTAGTAAAAGAGAGGAAAAGATGGAGCAGGTAGAAAAGAGAATGGGAGCTAAGTAAAGACAGCGTGTGGGACAATCCTTCTGAAAAGAGAATGATACTGACATCCTTGGAAGAGATAATTTACTAATTATCAAAATGCGGCAAATTTGCCTTAGTCCTCTTTTACCTGTAAGTATTGAACTTACCCAATTCAGTGTGGAAGAAAATACACACGAATAATAATTAGATTCCACTAAGAAACCATGATAGTATTCAATATCATTACCTGATTCCACATCAAGGGAGTATTTATCAATAGCCAAGTTCATGGTTTGGTAGGCAGTAGTGCAAAAGTCTTCCAGAATCACATAGACAGCGTTGGTGACATTAGGAAGGACAGACCTGGTGAACTTCATTCGGCTGTTAACCACAATACTGCCATTTCTGAAGTTCAGGATTTCTAAATTCTGGAATCCAGTGAGATTTGATTGGAGATAGGGAACCAGCTACAATACATGTAAAGTGGTCAGTTAATTGACAAAGTTTTACATTTTGTTCAATACACCAAAAACAAAGAACGACGAACCTCTCCACTTTTCCAAACTGTATTGTTTACATTATTTAAACTGTTTATCAACAAAAGTATGAACTGTGAATTCTTTGAGTCATGAGGTTATATCAGAGTTATTTAGGAAACCCATGGAACTCACAGTTTTAGCCACCAGAGAGTTTATTCTCTGTTTCACTAAAGGATCGTGACGGTGAAAGCATTATAGGTACCTACAAAGCACCGATCTCACAATTAAATGTGAAAATAAATCTTAAACTTGTTTCAATCCTAGAAATTATGGAATGAAAAAATCCAGTATCTAAGTTGTCATATCATTGTTATGCCACATTTGTGTTTTCCTTTTTTTGTATCCACCTGTCTCATTGTTTTCCTACTAACCCTAGGCCATTACACTATTTGGAGATGATAGAAAAGGAAAGTCCACAGCAGACCACACTTTCCTTGGCTCAGATCTTATGTTGTGGGGAAAGAGGGGTGGTTCATATATGATTATTCACTAATGCCCGTATTTTACTTGTTATGCTTACCAGTTCTAAGAATCTTTGCTCCAGGGCTTTATACTCCAAAGAGTTTTTATTAAACAGATCTTCTGAAAACATCATGTTAGTCACTCTGAGGCTGAAGAAAACCACCAGAGCTCCTACAGCTTGGGTATGACTCAAGTCATCACTTCTTGTGGGTTGAGCCAAAACAGCCATCTCTGTGGAGTGGATATTTGTAGACATTTCCATGTAACTACCATCCATGCCACTTTCCTCAGGGATTAGCTCAGGCTGATAGTAATCTGTGCCTATCTGGTCCAACTCTAATGAAATATCCTGTACACCCATAATGACTTCATCTTCCAGCAGGGTGGAACTTATGGTTGAAGGCAATTTGGTAGACTGTGTCATGGAAGCTTTCAGCCAGAGCTTGTCAGTACTCTGTGGTGTACTTGCCAATGTGTCCCTGGACAGTTTCCCTAAGGGAGAAGTTCTTTCCCAAATGACATCTGACTCTGGCACTGTGGTCCTCAAAGGCTGCACATCTGACTTTACTATTGAAATCTTGCTGTCAAACCATTCACGGTTAAATGACTCTGTAGTCTGCTCCATATCCTCCTTTAGAAAGTGTTCTACTTGATCTGCTTGATCAGTAGAAGCAGAGACTGCCACAAATGTCAGCAGAGGAGGTGATTTGGTAACTGAGTAATAATCAATGCTGGGTACCTCTGATGTGTGCTTGGGTAGAACTGGAGATGCAGATTGAGTTGTGGTCTCTGCAAAGAGGGACACAGTAGATCCACCAAGGGGCTCATCTTCTGCAAAGTTTGTGGACCCATCAAAAGGCCCATATTCTGAATGCTCAGTACGTTGATCTGCAGAATCTATTTTGTCATCTGTAACAAGTTTCACATCTATACCCTCAGTTAGCAAAAGTGAATCCTCAACTTCAAGCCATGACTTGGACAATGGTTCAGTGCTCTTCTCTAATGAAGTCTCACTCCATGGCCAAGTAAACAGGTCTACCTTTTGCCCAGACCCTGAACCCAAACCACTTTCAAACATGAACTCTTTTTCCATAGCTGTGTCTGGCATCCAAGCGCTCACTTCTAATTGGTCTTTGACTTTGGAGGCCAAAGAGTCCATGCCAAACGGTGCAGTTACTTCTTCAGCAAGAAGATCAAATGTGACAGAGGGGACTGGATATGGTGAGGATGGCAAAGATACCCCAGAGTCTTCCATGGATGGTGTTGTTTCTTTTGGCACAGGATAAGTAAATGGACTTGAAGGCAATGGATTAACAGAAAGAAAATCTTCTGACCCTTCAACTTTTGTTAATCCTAAAAACAGAGTTTTCCATTAATCAATCTACAAAGATGCGAAAATATATTCCCAGCCCTAATAAAACCAGCTACCTGTTTTTTCCCATTAGATCACGACAGACAGTTGCTGACTTTTACTTTGCCAAGTCCAGCAAACAACAAGAAGGGATGATTATGTTTTTGTGATGTGGTACAATCACTCATGATTATAACCCCCTTCCCTGAGGATAACAAAACATCAGGTACTAAAATAACTCTTCAAACACTTTGGGTTTTTTAACCCCGTGAAAACAGAGAACTGCTGGTAGCCAAACTGACAACAAAGACTGACTCTAGTAAAATCTTAGGAAGAAAATTCCCTAGGAAATTGAATTCCAATTTTCTGGCTATGTTTATTATCCATCATTCTTCAGGTTCACTCAATGTTCAAAAACCTGGGCTCATTATTTATATCTTTATTCATCTTCCTCTTTCACCTACTCTATCCCTGAGTCTCACTGATTTATCCTCTCCTCTAAATCATCTACTTGACTTTCATTTCTTAGTCTCTGCTACAACTTCCCTAGTTCAGACTTTCCCCTTCTCAAGCTTAATGGCAAGCTAAAAATCTCTACTGGCCCCAAATTAATCCTATTAAAAGATACTGGCATAATCTTTGAGGCTGTTTGTTTACTACTAAAATATTCAAGCAAGTAGGGTAGTTCTTAAATAGTAATATAATTTAATTATATATCCTTTAACAGGACCTTCAAAATATCTATTAGGCGATCTTACCCAAGATATTCATTTCTTATTATTTACCTATTTGGACTCTCTCCATTCCAACCCATTAAAGCCAATTGCTCCCTTTCTCACACAACTTTCCCAAGACATTTCCTCTCAGTGAATGTGGCCATGCTTTCTTCTAACTCTCGTCTCTTGCTCTCTTCAAAACCTCTGTTATCTGATGCAATAAATTATGAAAAGTGATTAAAATTCCTTACCATCTTCTAATGAGTGAGACCCAGAAGTCCTTTCTTCAGAAGCCACAGGCAGGTCAGTCTGAAGCACTGCTGGGGTGACAGAATGAAGAGTCAAGCCGCTAACGTCTAAAACCTCTGGGGAAGAACTGAGGCTCACCTTCGAGGGAAAGGCTAATTTGGGTGTAGACACTAAATCACCCAAAGGGCTTTCTGACCAGAGTTCCCTGCCAGTGGCTGAAGGAAGGCCAGAGCTGAAACCAAGTGGTGAAATACTGCTCGTGGTGGATTCATCTGCTGAGGGCCATTCAGCTTGAGGGGTATTATCCTGGAGGGGCAAAAAGAGGCTAAGTCATATCATAGATAAAAGAAACACATACAAATAATTTCAAATAATCATCTATCCATCTACAATCCCAGATTTTACAGGGACAAAAGGCAATGTAATATTGGGGAAGGGATGGGGTATGGGCTCTAGAAGCAAACACATCTATAATTAAATCCCAATTGAACCACTTACTAGTTGGAAAATCTAGGGAAAAATCATGTATCACTTGAACCTCACCTGAAAAGTGGGAACAGATGACATATCATCTTAAAAGATCCCAAACAAAATGAGTTTGTGGGATAAAACATTGTTTCTCTTGCTTTAGATGGTTCCTTTCCCTTTATTATCTTAGTAGTGTGCTTTAAATACACAGCAGTTACTGATATCTTTACTTTGGTGTCAAAAACCTAAGCACGTTGCTCACAGCAGGAAGAACAATCAGTAATTTTATTCATCATTCTGAAAGGTATTAAAAATTAATTATAGGTCTTTTATTTTTATAAGGAATTCCACCAAGTGAAATGTGGTCTCTTACCTTGAATAAGTAGCCATATCTGCAAATTATAGCAGTATCTGTGAATTATAGTACCATCTTTACTAACATAGTACTAATCATATCTTAAAATTTAGCTGGTGGTTCAGGCAGTAAAGTATCTGCATGCAATACAGGAGACCTGGGTTTGATCCCTGGGTTGGGAAGATCTCCTGGAGAAGGGAATGGCAATCCACTCCACTATTCTTGCTTGGAGAATCCCATTGACAGAGAAGCCTGGCAGACTGCAACCCATGGGGTTGTAAAGAGTCAGACACGACAGAGCGACTAACGACACACTCAAGAATAGAAAAGTGGACAGAAACACAATCCTTGAACATATTAACTATTTAATTTTGTGAAGATCAGTCCATGTAAAAAAATTTAATGATGATGTTAATAGGTAAAATGCCCATGACATTGGATAGGAGTTTATATATTCCAATCTATGCTGAATAACAAAACCCAAGAAGTGTCATATGCATAGAAGGAATTCATGAAATATTTCCTAGGTGAAAACTGAAAAAGAAAAATAGGAAAGATCAATCATTCTCTACTCTAAATAGCATTAAAATCTCATAGAGATTTTTTAAAGACACCAATGCCCATGCCACGCACCCCAGGGATCCTAACTTAACTGGTCTAAGGATGGGACCAAGACATGGTATTACACTCTTAAAGGTTCCTCAGTAAAGGATGGAGCCTCATCACATGCCCATTGTATTATTCCAGCCTGGGTTTCTAAAATACTTCTTTAGTTGTTGAATCATTATATTTTCTCATTAACTGGAAACTTTAAGAAAATTTCCACAAGCATAAACCTACCTGAAACTAGAATTCATGGAATAGCTATGAACAAAATGAAGTATATGAAAACTAAGAATAAGAAACTCTGAACAGAATCCCTTCCCCTTCCTCCAGGAGATTCCTGCCAGAGGTGATGAACTTTCACTGGCACATACGCTCAAGCCTAACAAGCTTTTTAAACAAAAGCACACAATTTTAAGGTGGCTAACTATAGTTTAGTCTATGGCCATGAACTAACTCAACCCACTAAGCTATGGAGGGACTCAACTCAGTTAAATCAACTAATTAGTCTTTTATGCTTTGCCTACACACTTTCCCTTGTCTCTCCATTAAGGGTCCACATGATGAAGCATTAGACAGCACACTCCCCCAATCACAAAGGAGGAAACAGAAGGCAAGAAATCACTGAGTATGTCTGAATTCATCCCTTCGTCTAGTGCCAAATGCACAACAGATCATTGGGTATATATAGAAATACTCTCAGTTTCATCTACTATTTCTAAACTAAAAGCACTAAGTCAAGTAACTATTTTCTTTTGTGGAACTCAGTGACACCAACACTTCCTTCCCTGTTCAGATTCTTTTAATTAGGTCCTATTTTAAGTGGGCCATCCTGTTGATTATTTTTATATGTCACAACCCTAGCTCCTTCTCTTCCCTGATAACTTCATCACCCCCGCTCCCTTACGAGCTGTCTTCTGAGTTTGCACGTTTAGAAGCAGAAGATCAAAAAACAGGAAGAGTGAGAGGTTACGGTATTTCTTTCCTCTAAGCCTCCATACCGTGTGTCCTGCAGTAGCTATGTCCCTCTACAACGGAAGCTTCAGCTCTTACTGGGCTCTAGCAATTGCATTTCCTCCCCCTGCCCTAAATTCAATGGATGGGAATGGCTTCTCACTGCTGTTAGTCTCTGCACACTTTGAGATTTCCTTTTTCTTTTTTTTGAGGCTCAATCTGTTGAATGTTTATTATCTGTCACACACACTATTTTATTTTTTTTAATTTTAATTGGAGGCTAATTACTTTACAATATTGTATTGGTTTTGCCATACATTGACATGAATCCACCCCGGGTGTACATGTGTTGCCCATCTTGAACCCCCCTCCCACCTCCCTCCCCATATCATCCCTCTGGGTCATCCCAGTGCACCAGCCCCAAGCATCCTGTATCATGCATTGAACCTGGACTGGCGATTCATTTCACATATGATACATTCCCTTAACCTCGCACTACTATCCAGGGGGTTCTGCTACTACTGAAACCCTAACTGAGCCATGTTCTGTAGTGCAATGTATTTTAAATATCCATAAAAGTTTGCATCATTTTTGTCAAAAGGTGATAACAAGATTTGTGGTGAAATACAAATGGCCAGAAAAGGAAGAAGAGAATAGATTAAAACAACAATATGAACCAAAAATGGTATCATTCTGGCAAAATTTAATTAGAAATAAAGAATCTAGAGAGTAAAGAGGGAAGTGCTGAAAAGGGGATGGTGCAATATTAGTATATATTTTTGACTTGGTCAAAAATAGGAATTAGACAAAGACACATCTGAGCATTAGACTGGAGTCTAGTGATCTGAATCTGATGAACTGAATATACAGAGAAAAGCAAAATAAATATCAAAGGAAGAGGAAGACCATCCTCAAAAGACTAGATGTAACTGCTGCAAATGATATATAAAAAAAAAAAAAAGAACCATTTCAGGATAAGAAATTACCTCTTGGGAATTCTCTCATCAGAAGTGAACCTGAGGATATCAAAACTTGATTCATGAGTAAGGCCAAAAAGACGATTTAAATCAGGGGAAAGATTTCTGGCATTTTCCTAGTAAATTTTAATATTTAAGAGTATGTCATCCCCAGGAATGAATTTAACCGTCATAACTTCATAACTCTGTGTAGTGAAAGCAGCTTGTGATCACTGACCTATGTACATGGTGCTCCTATATAACCTAGCACCAAACAGATACATAAAGTTGCCTTATATTTCTGACAAGAGAGTCTAAAACTTTCTGGGTCCTCAAAAATGAGCCAGAGTGATGTCAGCAAGATGAATAAGACATGCCCAATTCATATTCCCCTTTCCACAACAGCAATTTGCACCCTTTGTGGACAAAATTGCCTTTGTGGGAGCTGTGGGATTAAGTACTTTACACCAAGGGACCCAAAAGGAGTATGGTCCACCTGGCACATTGGGTAATAAGCATGCAGGCTTCAGTCCTGGCTGTGGACCTGAGGTGGCCCATGAACTGGCTCCAGCCCCTCTTGGACACAGTCTGGGAGCCACTGGAGAAGGATAACTTGGACGATCACCCGTAAATGAGAGAATCTTTGTGGAAGTCCAAGAGTCCAACAGAGTAGATCCAAAAACACCACTAAATCCAAGTTGAGACACACTGTTGAGGGTAAGTGAAACAGTTTCACTTTACCCATCTCATCCCTCCCACATGGCAACACAGCCCAGGGCCAAGAGAGCACCTCTCTGCACAAGATTTCTGCACACAGCAAAGTGAGAGGGTGTGAGTTACTCTCTGGCCGCCCCAGCTGTGCAGGCCTTGTATTCCTCTCTCACTCTGTCCAGAGTACTGAGTTGTAAGATGCACAACTAGGGGATGGGAAGTGGCTGAAAGAAGAGCAGCCAGGACTCTGAACGTATTAAAGGGATACAGATCCTGCTAACTGCATGACGGACTCCATCAGGAGGCCTGGCCACGAGCTGCCAAAGCACTTTCCCACTGATGCCCCTTCAGCAGCCCACAGGCACCTCCAGCCACCCCCACACACACCTGCTCCACCCCATGGCTGCTTCCTCATACGCCCTCTCCATGGCAGAGACAGCAAGCTTTGGCAGACAGCTAGTGAACAGAAAGCCGGCCTGAATCTATAGGCCAGGGAGAAATGACAAATTTTAGCTTCTGCACTTCCCTTGGGAAAGTGAAAGGAAAGCTGTCATCACTCAGCCCGGTGCACTGCAGGATCAAGAGAGCGCACACAAGCTTAAGACATCTGCCACAAGAGGTAGCAAGAAGCACGGAGGAGGAATATCCATAGGAGGTCTGAGAAAAAAAGAAAGAAAATATTCTAATGGCGATATGAAAAGATATTCAAAAATCACGTTTAACAGGGAAATGCAAATCAAAATAACAACAAAGCATCAGCTCACACCTTTTGGAATGGCTATTTTCAAAAAAAGATAAAAGTGCTGGCAAAGGCATGGGGAAAAGGGACCCATGTGCACTGCTAGTGGGAATGTAAACAGGTACAGCCATTGTGGAAAACAGTATACAGTTTCTCCAAAAACATTAAAAACAGAACTACCATGTGATCCAGCAATCCCACTTCTGGATATATGGCTGAAGAAAACTAAACCAGTGTGTCAAAGAGTTAGCTGTACTCTCATGCTCACTGAGCATTATTCAGAATAGTAAGATATGGAAACAACCTAAGTGTCCATTAGTGAATAAATGGATAAAGATGTGTTACATATATACCATGGAATATTATCTAGCCATGAAAGAGAAAGAAGTCCTGCCATTTGTAACAATATGAATGGATTTGGAGGGCATTATGCTAAGTGAACTAAATCAGAAGAAAAGGTCAAATACTGTATGATACCACTTACATGTAGAATCTGAGAAAGCCAAACTCATAAAAACAGTTGTAGAATGGTGTTTTCCAGGGGCTGGGGGTGAGGAGATGGAGAGATGTCAGTCAAAGAGTACAAACTTGTGGATATAAGCCTAATAAGTTCTGGGTATTTAATGTACAACATGGCGGCTATGGTTAACAGTACTGTTATAAACTTGAAATTTGTCTAAAGAGCAACTCTTAAATGTTCTTACCACCAAAAAAAAGATAAGTATGTGAAGTGATGGAGCTGTTAACTAACTCTACTGTGATAAGTACTTCACAATATATATCGAATCATCATCGTGTACACCTTAAATTTATACAATGTTCTATGTCAATTACATCTCAAGAAAGGGGAAATAAAAAGAATTGCCCAGATGGAGACAGCAATTCCAGAGTTCAATTCCAGATAAATGAAAAGACAACAAATTGAAGTCTAGAATGTAGAAGTAAAACAAATAGAAGCTTTCGTTTTGCCAAAGGTTCAGTGCTTTATAAGGCCATCCTTTGGTTTACAAAAATCTTATGTTGGAAGAGGGGGCAGAGCATGCACATATATGTGAACACAATAAAAGTACAAAATTTTATAACTAGAAAGACTCTTAAGAATCATTTAGTCAAAACTTGCCTATTAAAAATAAGGAAGTGAGGTTCATAGACGGGAAATGCCCACAGTCACAAAAAATAGAGAAAAAAAAATCCGAACTAGATTCTGAGTTACTGGAATTCTGTCCTTGGGCTTCACTCACCATATCGGACTTTTTGTTGAAGAATACCTACAAGTGTATATACCCAAAGGGCAAAAGGATTTCCAGAGGCGAAACTAGAGCTAGCAGACTTGGCAGTCAGTTCTCATTCAGGATGGCATGTGTGCACGGATCCAAAAGACTCAGGTGTAAAAAGAGCAGAGAAAGGAGGAAAGACCATTTTCTAATATTTAAATGTCTGTTATGTTGAATACAGAAGCTATTTGTATATAAGGGAAAGTTTCTTCCTTTCTCATTTTTTTCTATTATTCTAAAATTATATATTTATTCAATTTTAAGAAAGCCATTTAGTCAATACTAAGTTCTATCCCTCAAAAAAGTTGTTATGACGATAAGAATCATACCATACCAGAGAATTCACTTGCTTTCCTCTTAATTATCTAAAACCACTTCTAGAAATGTGTTAAAGCCACCTGTGCTTCCAGTTGAGTCAGGTATATTTATATCGTAATTCTAGGTGTGCATTTTTTCAAAATTCTGGGAGAGATGACTAAGCTCCTCGACCTATACTAAAGAATTTGAGTTTTATCAGACAGAGCCTATGACCTGACACACATTAGGAAAGGCAGTTGAATCCTCAATGAAAAAGAAATCCTCAAGCAATATACATGATTTCAATATACCTGTAAACTAAATTCCTTTTCATTTTATAAAAATTAAAACAATAAACAACTCTGTAATGAAAGTTAAGCCACAGGTAAGCAACATAAAATGTGAAGTAAAACAACTTGATTTTTTAAATAATGAAAGAAGACCATCTATTCCAAACAAGTACCCCCTAAAAAAAATGGCATGGCAATGAAGCTTTCTCATATATTTTGAAAGGTAAACACATACATGCCAGGAATAGCACTTCATTTATTTTTATATGAATAGATGTTCCCATAGTAACAAATTCAACTCCTGAATTCTTCTTTTAGCTCAATGTAGTGTATCAACAGGTTCAATATTATATTGGCCAGTTTCAGTTCTGCTAATGCCAACTGAAAAGCTTGCTAAGTGCTATAGGAAGCACACTGTGCAACAAGTGATTTTCCAAATCAGAAGGCCAAAAGGTGTCAAATTCAATATCCCCAAATTACTACCTCTAAAATAATTTCTAAAAATAAAACCTGGTTAAAAAGAACAACAAAAAACTCACTTCTATTAGAGTAGAGAGGACAGAGAGGAAGGAGGGGGAGGAAGGGGAGGAGCAATAACCAGACACTTCTAATTAATCATACTTTTCTTTCAAGTCTTATTATCACCCATTAACATTCCAATGTCTCCTCAAACTGAAAAACCAAGGAGTTGGCTTAAATGCAAACAGAACCACAGAACAAGCAACGTAAATGAACAAATGAGTACAGTTAGTCAGTGTCTGCCATAACTAAACGGGCAGCCTCTTTCAACCAAGCTCTAGCCACTTCTTGCAATGGAAAATGTAAACAATGATATCGGATCTTCCGGTTTTCAAAAGAAAATTGAAAATCTGCATTTTTATCAAAAAATCTCCAAATTTTTAAAAATTGGCTTTAAAAAAAATAGCCCCAAAGCACATGCCTTTGGCTGGATCGAGTCAGCTCATCTCCAGTTTGCAAAACCTGGCTTATATAAAATTTGTGTCTTTACATCATTCTAAATTATCATCACAGATCTGTGGTGACAGAAGCCCTGACCAGAATGGGATCAGAAGGAACAGAGGCTAGAGGCATGTGTTTTCAGTGGATTACCACTCCCTGCCACCACACCCTGAATGAACTCCTATGACAGCACCACCTAATTTGTGTACAAGTCTGTCTACCACCACCAGACTGGAAACTACCTCTTGTAGGCAAGACCACACCTTATTCATCTTAGTCTCCCCAGCACTTGGCACATGAAAAGGACAAAATAAATATACTTGAATGAGGATGAATAAACAAACACCAAATGAATGTAATCGCTGATGTCAATCTCCCTCTAGCCTTTTTTCTCCATTATGGAACTTGGTGAGTATTTTCAGTGACTCCACATTTCAAAACTGAGTTGCTCTACACCTGAGCAGAAGGAATGGCTGCTCATATTGATGGTTAAGCCAGTTTGAGGCAGACTTTCTAAATTTCCACTGCTGGATGAAAGCCAAGAAACAGATATTTGAAATTATTTTAACATTAGTTTCTTTTCTGCCATATGAGACAGAAAAGTCTCAAAAGGGTAGAAGGAGTGGGGAACGTAGAAGGGAATGTCCATGGTGCAGCTATGTGATAACAGAAGATCCTGGAATCGTTGTAGACAGTTTGGTCTTTAGTGGTATCATGGTTGTTGTTCTACCGACACCGCAGGAAGTTACTTTCTTTTTGACTGGTTGCTTCTGGGTAGGTGTCACGGCAAGTGGAGGTTTGAAGGGAGAGAAGTGTGCCCAGGGGAGTTGAGTGGTAGGAACAAAAAGAAAAGTTCATTCCATGCTGTTTCAGTGCAAATGGGAATGTTTTCTGCCCAGGATAAAGGGAGGCGGATTTAGAGTCCCAGGCAATATCTGTCATTTGTCAACCAGGCACTATTTTTACTCTTCTTTCTCTCTTTTTCCATACGCACATTGTTCTATAGGCTTTGGAATCTATAAACATTTTCTTCAATACAGTCCCTGTAACAAAAATCTATACTCTGTACCTATGTACATCGAATTTACATTTCTGGGTAACTTTTAGAGAACAATTCAGTGGGCATTTACAGTTTAATTATCACCAAACAAGTATGAACCACAAATAAGCTTTCTACCATCTGCGGACTTTGGCAATGCCAAATGTATGGACTTCATTTAACCACTTCAGAAGGCTTAAATTATCTGCTCATGGTTGGGTCCATGAGTTGACAACTATGAATAATGTTCCAAGGATGATGTAAGAGAATATTTAAAATAGGAACAGCTTGGGAAATCCGTGATGCCAAAGTAAGCAGGTAGGTGTACAAAGAAGAGAAGTTTTAGAGCCTGGTTCTAGGCATAAAACACAGAAACATACTTACCAGAATAGATGGGAGGGCTTGCTGAAGACTTGAACTTTGAGTGTTCCAAACTTGGTCTTCACTTTGGGGAAGTAAAATCCCTCTCACTAAAGAAAGAATAATATTAAAGAAATTTTCAGTTGAGACACTACTGTATTTAAGGTTCAGAGACAATTAAAAACCAAGTTTTTCCTTTTTATAAGCTTAGATTTGGGTAGAACAAATGGAAGGATCTTGCCTAGAAAACGCTTGATAATTTATTCAAATATTTTACTTATATTAGCATCATCTATCTAAATTATAAGACTCCAACATAAATATTCTTCCCATTGTTACATTTTGAACACTCCTATTTTCTTTCCTTTCTCAAGCATTTTTTACTCTTTTCAAGATTCCCATTAACTGTTCTAAAATTGATTTTTTTTCATTTTAATAAGAAAGTTGAACTGAAATTCCAATTCATTTGTGTGATGCCAAAAATGGAGAAAATTATGCAAAACTATTTCTTTTTGGCAGCAAAACTATTTCTTTTTTGGCAGAAAGTACCTTTGAAAAATAGGGTAAGACACCAGAGAGTTTATCACTATACCAATACTAAAGAGTCACAAAGTTAAGAGAGTAGATTATATAATTCAACTCAGTAAAAATTACTGAATCCTCACTAGTTACCACGGACTTTGATGATATTGAGGCTATAAACATTAATAAAGCCAAGTTTCTCTTGTGGAAGTGTTCCCTATGTCAGAGAGATAAATAAAACAATATGAGAGGCACTTATATAATGTATGTGAACACAGACAAAAAAATAGAATCATTTTTCCTGGAGGAGAGAAGGAATCAATAAAAATTAAAAAGAAGGGGTTGTGAGAAAGGTGATCTGGTTTATACACCAAAAATAGAAGCAAAATTGCTCTGTATTTACTTGTTCCTTCTGCACTGACACCTGGGTCGGGAAGATCCCCTGGAGAAGGAAATGTCAACCTATTCCACTACTTTTGCCTGGAAAATCCCATGGACCAAGGAGCCTTGTAGTCTACAGTCCACAGGGTTGCAAAGAGTCAGACACGACTGAGCAACCTCACTTTTACTTTTCACTATGCTGACATAAAGGGATCAATCAAAAATCAAACTTTATTTTTGGAAAATAAGTACTTTCCAAAACTTTTTCTCGACTGTGTGTTCAGTTAACTTGTCTTCTATGGAAAACCAGTAGCATGAAATCAAAGATGAATATATCTTTTAATGATGATCAAGTTACCTAGGAAGCTGCAGCCATTCAGAACACTGAAGCTGGCGTAACAACAGAAATGTATTTTAGGAACAAAATTCCGAGCAATTGAAATGTACATCTACTGAAAGGCAAAGCACCTGAATTAGTTTGTGTTGGATATCCTAAAGCTTTTGTTAAACTTGCTGAGAATTACTGACCTCTTTCTAGGACACCTCCTAGAAGGTAGCTCCACTCCAGGCTCCACATAAAAATAAGATCTCACTATGCTGTTTATGGATTTAGTTTCCTGCTGCTGCTGCTGCTAAGTCACTTCAGTCGTGTCCGACTCTGTGTGACCCCATATACGGCAGCCCACCAGGCTGCCCTGTCCCTGGGATTCTCCAGGCAAGAACACTGGAGGTTGCCATTTCCTTCTCCAGTGTGTGAAAGTGAAAAGTGAAAGTGAAGTCACTCAGTCGTGTCCGACCCTTAGCGACCCCACGGACTGCAGTCTACCAGGCCTCCATCCATGGGATTTTCTAGGCAAGAGTACTGGAATGACTTGCCATTGCCTTCTCTTTAGTTTCCTAAACAGCCTCATTTTGCCTATTGCATATCTTAATCCTCATGCCATTCATTCACCAGAAGCCCCTGATTAATCTACCCAAATTAGCTGTATGGCTAATAGTCATTAGCTTAATGACTATGAATTAAAACAGGGAAAGGAAAATATGAACTATCTGGAAATAAAGCTAAACCACCATTCATATTAGTATGGTTTCTGTCTGATGCAGCCTAGAGAGTGCTAAGAACCATATATATATTGGGAATTTCGTTTCATGAGAATATACTGGAAAAGAAACTAAAACTATACAAGGACTTAATGGTTATACAACTTACCATTGATAAGCTGAAGGGAGTCAGGATCTGGATTCAAAGAAGAGCTCCCCAGCAAAAAATTCTGGTGCAGTGTCTCAGCAATATAATCTCTGAAGTTACTAATTGTATAAACAGCAGTGGGCTTATCATCCAATTCTACAAGACCATGGTTTTCCACCTTGTTGGAATGTAGGCTAATTAGGTCCCAGGTGGTATTGCTGATAGCCTCCCCATTGAAGGTAACTGCATAGTGAACATCTATGCCACTGTGGATGACAAGAGAAACAGATTAGGTCCTGCCAAGGAAACACAAAGAAAGAAACTCTGACGCCATGGAGGGCAAACATTAGACCTAGAGGGAGAGTCACAAAAGGCAAGGATTCCATCACCATTCTCTGTAGACTCTGGATGGCAACATTTAGCCATCCCCTTCTCCTTCCAGAAAACAGAGGTTATAGCTCTAGGAACATGAAGGCCACAGAGTCAGCCTGCATAATACCTGAGCATCTTCTTCCCCATGTTTTCACCCCTTCAAAAACAACTGTTTCTTTTCACGCTCAGTCAGCTTCCTTCTTTCCCTATTAGGGTTTCTCCTCCCTGATTAAAAAAACCAAACCAAACTTTCTAACTCCACCCAACAATGGGAAATCCTCTTGTATCTCATTACTGTTCCTGGATGATTTAAGTACTCCACAACGGGGAGTGAAACAGTAAAGCAGCTTAATGACTATGAACTGAAACAGTTATCTATTGTGAAAGGAAAATATGAACTATTTGGAAATAAAGCTAATTGATGACTTGTGCCTTTTTTAAAAATATCATGCTAGAATATCTTCTAATATGACAGCTATCTAAGTCTCTTATTTGATAGCCCAGACAATTTACAGTCCCATAAAGTTTAATAGTGAATTGTAAAAAACCGACTAAGAAGTGATGGCTTTTTGGCCTAGTAGGAACGATAACTCCAAAGTTTATGACTTTACTTGCCTGTAGGACATTTAGCAAATTAGTTATTAATTTGTTAGTTGTATCTAATTTGGCGGGGCTTCCCTGGTGGCTCAGTGGTAAAGAATCTGCCTGCCAATGTAAAAGACACGGGTTTGATCCCTAGGTTGAGAATATCCTCTGGAGAAGGAAATGGCTACTCACTCTAGTATTCTTGCCTGAGAAATACATAGATAGAGGAGCCTGGCGGGCTACAGTCCATGGGGTCAAAAACAGCTGGATACAACTTAGTGACTAAATAGCAACAACATCTAACTTAGCAATCCTTTCCCAATTAACTATATATATAGTTATATATATATAGTTTCAAATGCTCTAGAAACTAGCTCTCATTTTTCTGCTGGCTCCCTCATTAATGAGTTGAATAAAAGTTTGACAAGTGTTAATAAATAACTTTGTCTGGGAATGGGGCCTTTTCACTATCTTTCCACAGGCAAACAAAGAGATGATTTCTTGGAATAAAGGATAAAGTGAAAATAAAAAAGTAGGAGTTGATGTCATTTGACCTTTTCTTAAATAATCATTTTAAAGAAACATCAGAATATAAGATTTTTAAACCAATAGAACTACACCTTATAGACCAACCCAGACTTATCTAACAGTTAAAAACTAACATTTCTGTAAGTGCTTACAATGACAGGTTATTTCCCAGGCTTTGTCTGATTTAATACTCATAACAAACATGGAATTTTCAGACTATTGTTAAGAAACTAAGCTTTAAAGAAGTTAAAAGACTTGACTAAAATTTCACAATATATAAATAGGTCAAGTCAAGATTCAAACACAGATTTGCCTGACTCTGGCACCAGCATTCTGAATGACTACACTACACTCAGGAACTTGAAACTATTAACAAAAAAAAAAAGTCATCATGAGAACAGCTTTGCTGTACTCATCACCCTCACTCCCAGCCAGTCTGTGAGACACAGCCATCAGAAACAATACCCAACAAGCACACCAAGATCCTCCAGAGGAAAGGAGAACACCACCCTCTCAAAGATGAAACACTGAAGGCAGACGTGCATGAAATAATCTGCCACCTTCAGACATTCTGTAGGAACAAAATGATGCCCAAACCAAAGTGAAAGTGAAGTTGCTCAGTCGTATCCGACTCTTTGCAATGCCATGGACCGTAGCCTACCAGGCTCCTCTGTTCTTGGGGTTCTCCAGGCAAGAGTACTGGAGTGGGTTGCCATTTCCTTCTCCAGGGGATCTTCCCAACCCAGGGATCAAACCCAGGTCTCCTGCACTGTAGGCAGATGCTTCACTCTCTGAGCCACCAGGGAAGCCCTGTCCAAACCAAAGCACTCAAATAAATTAAGCATTTCCTCTTCTGAGCTCACTTATATATTCCTTGATTATAGACTGTGCTGTTTCGTAAAAAAGATTTTGTTTATAGTGAATGCCTTGCAGTCTGTCCTTGAGTTTCTATCTCCAACGTCTGACTTGGCACCTGGCATTCAATGCCTATTAAATTAACAGAAATCCATACTTGCCTGAATATAGAGAGAAAACTCCAGCCTTAATTAAGGTATTCACATATCTTTAGAATAAAAAAATGTCAGGATAACGAGAGGGGTCTCACGGAGTCTAGAAAAAGGGCTACTTAACTAATTTATCTTACTGTGAGTGAAAAGCCTGCGACAGTGCATTGTAGCTTCCTTGTACCACAGAACCCTAGATTGGAGATAGTTACAATAGGCTAGCATGACTTTGATACGGGCCATTAGGATCACCCAACTTCCCTTCTCTGATCTCAAGCTGGCAAAAGGAACTTTCGATCATAATTCCCTACAGATTGTCCTATGGGGAAAGAATGCATGAGCTAAGCCAATGTAATAATTAGTCAGCTGGTAGATACATTTCTTACTTTAAATAGATCGATCAGCATCCTAGAGAATGCACTGTAGTTTGTAATTTGGTAAGCATAAATTGGTCTTAAGAGACCTCTTCGTCCTGCGAACGCTGGCAGCTCTGGACTTGCCCTGGGTCTACAGGGGATGTCATGAAGGTGTTACCCCTTGCCTACCACAGAAGCAGTGAGGCACAATGTTCCTGTCCCACTCTGAGTATCATCAATAAGGTTTTCCTCCCCAACCTGATAAGCTGTCACTTCCAATGGTGTGGTTTAGGGAACCTTACAGTGGTAACTGAGCATCTCAACACTTGGATGCCTTGCTGAGAGATGAGATATCTGCTTGTCGTCTATAAATTCCCTCAACCCCTTAATTTTTCATGTCAGAACATGTTGATTCATCAGTAACTCCTGATCTCCTTTTGTAAAGAAATAAATTCAGTAAAATATGGTGGGAAAAAAAAAATGATGGCCCCAATGTGAAACTGAACAGTAAGAGGGACACCTACTGGTCAGAATTCACCACACCACGTATGTCCTAAACATCTTTCACAATGCCTGGCTCCTAGTAGTTCAATAAATATTTTTGAAAATAATGAAAAAACAAATGGTTAGTTTTATTCACTAATGTAGGCAGATAGAAATATTGACTTTGTGACACTTAAATGATAGTACGTGATATTCTTGACTTAATTGGAAGGGTGTTCAGTCTCTAAATATGCAGGTGGAGCAGTGGTAAAGAAGCTGCCTGCCGATGCAGGAGATGTAAGTTTGATCCCAGGGTCAGGAAAAGCCATTGGAGTAGGAAATGGCAACCCACTCCAGTATTCATGACTGGAAATTTTCATGGACAGAGGGGCCTGGCAGGCTACAGTCCATGGGGTTGCAAAGAGTCAAATGAAACTGAGTACACACATTTTTCACCCTAAAGAGAATGCATATTAACCTCATACATTTCTGTCTTCTGAATAATCATTTTAGGGACACTGCTTCACAGGCAGAACATAACTCTGTGAGGACTGCATGCTCTTTCCAAGCTCTGCAGGATGGCACATGCCTGCATCTCCAGAAAGGCCAGCTTCTCCCTGGGATCTATGCCCAACCTAGTAACACGTTAACATGATTCAAGGCAGGAACCAGGGATAAGGGGGAAAAATGGAGGAGAGGAAATGGCTGTACCAGTTAGCACTCCAGTTGTTTCCTGGACTCAACAGAAAATCAGACAAGGAGAGTCAAGCTTTTACTGAGAGCCCATCATGTGCTTTGCATGACTTTTAAACATCATAGGGAGACGATCAAGAGAAATGTTTCTGGATCAAGAAATCTGTGCAAATCAGGCAGTCTGGGTTAGATTAGTGGGCTTACTCTTTACTGGCAAAATATAATTTTTCTCCCAGTGTTTTCCTTGGACATCTAAAAATAACACTTCTAATATAATCTACCTTGTCTGGTAAAGATATATTCATTAAAGAAGATAAAATGCCTCAAAGAGATACTTCAAGTCATTACCAAGTTTCTGTCCTAGAAAGAGAAATCAAAGAAATGCTTGAGGAATCAGAAAATCATCTATTCTCAGATTCCAGAACTTCAGCGTGACCCAGAACAGATTTAGTTCTGGCACAGTAAATGCAATACAGAGACATCTCAGGATGAAGAGCAGAATAAAAATAAGCCAAAAGAACAAGGAAGTACATAAGATGCAGGATGCACACTGGGGACAAAACATTATTTCACTGAAGAAAGCTGTGCTGCCTTTCTGCACTCAGCAACATCAAATTAACCAACCATCACTACAGCATCACCTTTCATCTTCTAAACTACACTGGAACAATTGCTATATAGAGGAGAGCATCTCTGATTGCCATTTCCAAAGACATCAAGCATGTGGAGGGGAAATTTATTCCTCACTTCAAATGTCCTCATTGGCTGTCTGACATGTGCAAGTTTTAAACAGAAAGAAGAATATTATAATATCTCATGACGATCAATCAAACCAGAGGTATTTCAGGAAGCTCAGATATCTCTTCTTCTCTCACTCTTCTATTAGGAAGAAAGTGCGTACAAGGACTGGAGTTGAATTTCTGAAGTGTGGACACCAGGCAGATATTTTGTTGATTCACTTCAAATGGGTCCTACTAACTTAAAATAACGTGTGCAACTTGAAAGAGGTGCAAAGCAAACAGAAAACCTCATGTGTATATAAATACTTATGTAGGGTGAGAGGTTATACGTATATTACATAGATTATTTAGAACTGTGGTGTTGGAGAAGACTCTTGAGAGTCCCTTATACTGCAAGGAGATCCAACCAGTCCATTCTAAAGGAGATCAATCCTGGATGTTCATTGGAGGGACTGATGCTAAAGCTGAAACTCCAATACTTTGGCCACCTCATGAGACGAGTTGACTCACTGGAAAAGACTCTGATGCTGGGAAAGGTTGGGGGCGGGAGGAGAAGGGGACGACGGAGAATGAGATGGCTGGATGGCATCACCGATTCTGTGGACATGAGTTTGAGTGAACTCCGGGAGTTGGTGATGGACAGGGAGGCCTGGCGTGCTGTGATTCATGGGGTCGCGGAGAGTCGGACACGACTGAGCGACTGAACTGAACTGAACTGATACATTCACTCATATGCAACACATTCACTCATACACAGCTCAAAATCAAAGTATACCAAAAGTTATGACTAAACCCCACCAACTTGTTAATATCCTACAATACTGAACAGTTTTGGAAACTGTACTTAGGTTAACAATGCTATCATACAATCGAATGGCTTCATATTGAATTCTTGTCTGTGTCCCATAGAAAATTCAGCACTCAGAAACTGAACACCATTCTTTGACCAGAGGGTTCACATAAGAATTCAGTTATGTTTTAACAGTCTAGTCTTCCCAGTTCAGTTCAGTACAGTTGCTCAGTTGTGTCCGACTCTTTGCAACCCCATGGACTGCATGCAGCACGCCAGGCCTCTCTGTCCATCACCAACTCCCAGAGTTTACTCAAACTCATGTCCACTGAGTTAGTGATGCCATCCAAACATCTCATCCTCTGTTGTCACCATCTCCTCCCACCTTCAATCTTTCCCAGCATCAGGGTCTTTTCCAATGAGTCAGTTAGTTCTTTGTATCAGGTAGCCAAAGTATTGGAGTTTCAGCTTCAACATCAGTCCTTCCAATGAATATCCAGGACTGACTTCCTTCAAGATGGACTGGCTGGATCTCCTTGCAGTCCAAGGGACTCTCAAGAGGCTTCTCCAACAATACAGTTCAAAAGCATCAATTCTTCAGTGCTCAACTTTCTTTATAGTCCAACTCTCACATCCATACATGACTACAGGAAAAACCATAGCTTTGACTAGACCTTTGCTGGCAAAGTAATGTCTCTGCTTTTTAATATGCTGCCTAGGTTGGTCATAACTTTTCTTCCAAGAAGCAAGCATCTGAATTTCATGGCTGCAGTCGCCATCTGCAGTGATTTTAGAGCCCCCAAAAATAAAGACTGTCGCTGTTTCCCCATCTATTTGCTATGAAGTGAACCGAACTGAACTGAACTGATGGAACCAGATGCCATGATCTTTGTGTTCTGAATGTTGAGCTTTAAGCCAACTTTTTCACTCTCCTCTTTCACTTTCATCAAGAGGCTCTTTAGTTCCTCTTCACTTTCTGCCATAAGGGTGGTGTCATCTGCGTATCTGAGCCATCTTGATTCCAGCTTGTGCTTCCTCCAGCCCAGCGTTTCTCATGATGTACTCTGCATATAAGTTCAATAAGCAGGGTGACAATATACAGCCTTGACGTACTCCTTTCCCAATTTGGAACCACTCTGTTGTTCCATGTCTGGTTCTAACTGTTGCTTCTTGCCTTGAATACAGATTTCTCAAGAGGCAGGTCAGTGGTCTGGTATTCCCGTTTATTGAAGAATATTCCAAAGTTTGTTGTGATCCACAGTCAAAAGCTTTGGCGTAGTCAATAAAGCAGATGTTTTTCTGGAACTCTCTTGCTTTTTCCATGATCCAGCAGATGTTGGCAATTTGATCTCTGGTTCCTCTGCCTTTTCTAAAACCTGCTTGAACATCTGGGAGTTCACGGTTCACATACTGTTGAAGCCTGGCTTGGAGAATTTTGAGCATGACTTTGCTAGCGTGTGAGATGTGTGTAATTGTGTGGGAGTTTGAGCATTCCTTGGCATGCTTTTCTTTGGGACTGGAAAGAAAACTGACCTTTTCCAGTCCTGTGGCCCCTGCTGAGTTTTCCAAATTTGGTGGCATATTGAGTGCAGCACTTTCACAGCATCATCTTTTAGGATACTTAGTAAATACTTGCTAAAATAATATAAACAAAAATGAGGAAGTCGGAAAGCCCTTTGCAAATATAAGATATTATATTTATATCTTATATGCGGTGATGGTTTAATTACTAAGTTGTATCCAACTCTTTGCAACCATATGGACTGCAGCCCACCAGGCTCCTCTGTCCATGGGATTTCCCAGGAAAGAATACTGGAGTGGAATGCCATTCTCTTCTCCAAGGAATCTTCTTTTTTTTTTTATTAATTAATTAATTTATTTTTTAAATTTTTTATTGGAGGCTAATTATTTTACAATATTATATTGGTTGGTTTTGCCATACATTGACATGAATCCGCCCTGGGTATACATGAGTTCCCCCTCCTGAACCTCCCTCCCCAAGGAATCTTCTTGACCAAGGGATCAAATCTGTCTCCTGCATTGCAGGCAGATTCTTCACGAACTGAGATACCAGGGAAGCCTCTGATCTTATATAAATGAAGGCAAAATGACATGGATTGACCAGGAGGTATTACACTGAGTGAAATAAATCAGACAGAGAGAGATAAATACTCTGTGTTATCACTTATATGTGGAATCTAAAAAATTAAATAAACAAATGAACAAAACAGAAACAGACTCACAGATATATAGAACAAACTAGGTTACTGGTAGGAAGAGGAAAGGGGGGAGGGGCAAGATAGGAGTACAGGATTAAGAGATACAAATTACTATGTATAAAATAAGGTACAAGGATATACTGTACAGCACAGAGAATACAGATAATATTTCATAATAAGTTCAAATGGAATAAAATCTATAAAACACCAAATCACTATGTTCCACATCTGAAGCTAATACTGTAAATTAACTCGCTTCAATAAAAAAATTAAAATATTTTTTAAAAAATTAAATGAAGAAATGTCATTTTATCTCTAAACATCCCTATGCTTAGCCTATGAATTTGCTTCATATATTCTATATTATGATTGTTTATCTTTCAAGAGAAAGTAAATTTTAAACAAACGAATTCAAAGACAAAAAGACAAGCAACTTTCACAAAGGGGACCGACTATGCTTTTAGGATTGTGCTTCTAAGAAACTCCAGAGAGCAGCTGTTTTCACAAATGAACTGTGATAGAAATCAGCTTTCTTCTTTTCATTTACCACTTAAAATGACACTTGGTTATATTACTCAAAGACAACAGTATACTTGAAAGTGCTTTATGAATGCCAATTTTTATACTAATTTTAATTAAGCATAACTTAGTATTTTAAAGTATTTGACAAAGGCTAATTATACAGCACAGGGAATATAGGCAATATTTTATAATAACTAAGAATGCAGTGTAAGCATAACCTTTAAATATCATGAATCACTACGTAGTATACCTGAAACATATATAGTATTATAAACCAACTATACCTCAAAAAAATAAAAGTTTTAAAATAAAAATTAAGAGATTAAAAAATACAACTAATTGTCAGTCAGCAGTCTATGATAGAAGTCTGTAAACTGCAGCCTATGAGCTAACTGCAGCCCACTGTCCATGAGTTAATGGATTTTATATTTTTAAATGGTTGAAAAAACTCAAAATAACAATATTTAGTGACATGTGAATACCATAAATGAAAATTATATTTCAGGATCTATAAATAAGTTTTATTGGACCACAGCCACACTCATTCGTTTTCAATGTATCACTTACACTACTTCCAAGTGAATAGAAATGACAGAGCTTATGTAGTGTGAAAAAGTATAAAATATTTAACATATGACTCTTAACAAATAATGTTTGCCAAATGATCTGTATGAAATTGGACAGTGATACTGGAAGTAATAAAAGAACTGAGCCATGTTTCCTTGGACCTAGGGCTACCATATTTTCTAAACTACTTCCTAATTAGGTCAACAGTACAGAAAGTGTCAAACTGTACCCTACCTGCCATTATCCTTAGGGGACCTGAAAATAAAAATGGAAAATGTTAAGCAGAGTTTAAGCAAGTTATAATTGTCATATAATTAATCAAAGCACAAGCTCTTAATGTATTTCCTCTGAAATGTTTCTTCAAATGAAAATGCTTGTATAGTACTGCTGCTGCTGCTGCTGCTAAGTCACTTCACTAGATAATGACAAATACCTGTACAATGAAGGAAGAAAGCAAAGGTGGCGAAAGTATTCTATATTAAAATCTATAGTCTTTACTGTCTTTAAACTTCTTAAAAATACTTTTAAACAATTAATATATGGTTATCACTTTATAAAAAAACTTCATTCAGTAGATGAGCAGAGAACTCCAGTTGTTGGCATTAACATAATTGGTAACATTTTTAGGGGGATACAATGTTAAATGTTATATGTTATGTATACAATGTTACAACACCAATGTTCAGTTCAGTCAGTTCAGTCACTCAGTCCTGTCTGACTCGCCGCGACCCCATGAATCACAGCACACCAGGCCTCCCTGTCCAACACCAACTCCCGGAGTTCACTCAAACGCATGTCCATAGAGTCAGTGATGCCATCCAGCCATCTCATTCTCTGTTGTCCCCTTCTCCTCCCGCCCCCAATCCCTCCCAGCATCAGTTTTTTCCAGTGAGTCAACTTGTCGCATGAGGTGGCCAAAGTATTGGAGTTTCAGTTTTAGCATCAGTGTTAAGTGGTATTAAAATGAATGAAAAGAAAATCAGATAACCATATGGTAAGATTCCAAGGAGTTGGGAAAGGTCCAAATCGACTAAACTATAGGATATTGCATAGTCTTTAATATTTATTTATTGATTTTCTGTATCAGACACTTAAAAGGAGTTTCCAAATGCCAAGAACTATGCTATGCATTTTATAAAAATTAATTCTTTTAATCTTCATGAAAATTCATTAAGGATCATGTATACCCCCATTTACAGGTAAAGAAACTGAGGAACAAAAACACTAAATAATTTACCCAAAGTATTTCAAAAGTATTTTTAAATAAAGCACAATTCATATAAATTGTATATATTATCTTTTTTTATATAAATGAGAAGTTAAAGCTTGTTAATTTACCCAAAACCATCCAAGCAGAAGTGCCAAAGGCAGGATTTAAACCTAGGCAAGTTGATCCCAAAGGTCATGTTGTCTTTCATATGCTGTCAAATGAGAGAGGACTTCAAAAGCCTCAGTTTCTCATGTGAGCTTTAGTCACAACTGGAGACAGTATTCCTGCAAAGTGCTATGGCTGAACTGGGGAGACAGGTCATGGTATGAGAGGAGATGGAGGGTCAGCTTACCATACTTGCCCTTACCCCTGCATCAATAACTAGCTGAGTTCCTTAGATAAAGTACATACATTTCCTGTGCTCTGGTTTCCTTACCAGAAAAAAAAATGAGGACAACAGTAACTATCTCACAATATGGCTGTTGGGATTAAATGAGTTAATATGGATAGAAAGCCTGGCATACTATAAATGCTATGTAAGTGCTTGCTATTATTTCTGGAAAACTCAGAATTTGTGACAAGACTAAGCCAAAGTTAAGACGTCAGTTCAGTTCAGTTCAGTCGCTCAGTCGTGTCCGACTCTCCGTGACCCCATGAATCACAGCACGCCAGGCCTCCCTGTCCATCACCAACTCCCAGAGTTCACTCAAACTCATGTCCACAGAGTCGGTAATGCCATCCAGCCATCTCATTCTCTGTCATCCCCTTCTCCTCCCGCCCCCAACCTTTCCTAGCATCAGAGTCTTTTCCAGTGAGTCAACTCATCGCATGAGTTGGCCAAAGTATTGCAGTTTCAGCTTTAGCATCAGTCCTTCCAATGAACACCCAGGACTGATCTCCTTTAGAATGGACTGGTTGGATCTCCTTGCAGTACAAGGGACTCTCTAGAGTCTTCTCCAACACCACAGTTCAAAAGCATCAATTCTTCGGCGATCAGCTTTCTTCACAGTCCAACTCTCACATCCATACACGACCACGGGAAAAACCATAGTCTTGACTAGACGGACCTTTGTTGGCAAAGTAATGTCTCTGCTTTTTAATATACTATCAAGGTTGGTCATAACTTTCCTTCCAAGGAGTAAGTGTCTAGACACTGTCAATTAAGCCCGTGCTCCCTGCATCTAATAGCTGGGCCACAGTCACCATGCACATGCTCCAAAGTTTCAGAGGGCTCAGTCTAGCCCTGGATGCTAAGAGCCAGAGATATAAAGATAGCCACTTTGTTTCAAAATCCCTCTTCTGCTCTCTGACCTTGGGCTAATACTGCATCCTTCTAAACCTACTTCTCTTCAAAATAAGTATTAATAGCAATATTTTTGCCAAAAGGGGTGAAGATTATGTGAACTCAGGAATGTAAAGTGGTCAGTACAAAGTATTCACTCAATAAAATGTGCACAAGTATGATGCTGCAGGTCTTAGGCAGGGAAGCAATGTCCTAAAAAGAGGTGTCTGATTTAGCCAGAATTGCTATGCTGATAAACACATCCCCTCCAGAATGACTATACATCAAGACACCAAAGGGACCTCACTGGAGCACTGATGAGCCTGTAGGAGCACACTAGATCACATCTAACCTTACTCCAGGCTCCCCTCAGTGCCAAACAAAAACATATAACTTCTCAGCAGCAAGCAGGAGACATGAATTCCTAGGTTCTTACCCTGGCCCAACTTCAGATCTAGCATATCTCCTTGAAAGTATTATTTTGCCTTTTTTAACTCAGTTTCCTCATTTGAAAAACCAGCACTAGGAATAAGAATTTAACAAAAGAACACCAAATTAAAGAATGCACGTCATTTTTTAATCACTGTTGTTAAAAGAGTATATACAATAAACACAAAAGAATAATCCATTTGAAATAAAGATTGCTACAAAACGTATGCATTTTAAAAGTCTATTTACCTAAAGTCAAGTACACGAATGTCCTTGTAGCCTGGTAACCCGGTAAATGCATTTGCCACCTGTCAAAAATAAAAAATTTGTAACTATGTAGAAATGTAAAAAAGCACACACAAAAATGTTTTTAAGAATATAATATAAAGTGAACTGTTTATAAAATTAGAAACTTGCACACATAGATGGATATACGTGGATTAGAAAGCTAAGAAATTTCTAATTGTTACAGTGTTAGAAAATGGTTTTTTACCACAACCCTGCCACATTTTTTTAAATTTTGTTTTTTAAGGTTTTAATATTAATTTTTTCCAAATTACAAAAAATATACTTTTATTGGCAAAACACTATCTTTTCCCTTATGTGATGAAATGTGAAAAAAAGGACTAGTTTCAAAAGAAACTGTAATAACATTTAAAAATGTAATTGTATGGATTAGAAATCTGGCCACAGCACACACACTGACACATAGTCAGGTGTTCGTTTCCTGTAAGTGTAAAATGTCTGGTGGCATCTGTTTCCTGTTCCTATGATACAAAGGAACACAGCCAACATAAGAAAGAAATCTGCACACTTGGGCTTAGGCTTTGTTGACTGGTGGTCACGGAGGAGGTTATAAAGCAGTGACTGGTCAAAATATCAATTTATGAGCATCACAACTGCAGAAACCAGTTTTATCACCAAGTTTCTAAAATCAGGCTACATAAACCAGTATGAGCTTAGTGACTAAAGCAGGGGAAAGTGATAGATTGGACTAAATACCACAAAATATGTGGTTTTATACAAATACACATTTAACAAAATCGAACATTTTACCCACAACTATGGGGCCAACACTAGAACAAGAGAAGTTATTAGTGGACTTTGGGGCTACTTGCCAGCAAATCTGGAAAACTCAGCAGGGGCCACAGGACTGGAAAAGGTCAGCTTTTATTCCAATCCCAAAGAAAGACAATACTAAAGAATGCTCAAACTACTGCACAGTTGTACTCATCTCACATGCTAGCAAAGTAATCCTCAAAATTCTCCAAGCCAGGCTTCACAGTTCACAGTTCATGTACTGTGAACTTCCAGATGCTCAAGCTGGATTTAGAAAAGGCAGAGGAACGAGAGATCAAATTGCCAACATCCACTGGATCATTGAAAACGCAAGAGCGTTCCAGAAAAACATTTGCTTTTGCTTTATTGACTATGCCAAAGCCTGTGACTATGTGGATCACAACAAACTGGAAAATTCTTAGAGAGGTGGGAATACCAGACCACCTGACCTTCCTCCTGAGAAATCTGTACGCAGGTCAGGAAGCAACAGTTAGGACTGGATATGGAACAACAGACTGGTTCCAAATCAGGAAAGGAGTACGCCAAGGCTGTATATTGTCACCCTGCTTATTTAACTTATATGTAGAGTACATCATGAGAAACCCTGGGCTGGATGAAGCACAAGCTGGAATCAAGACTGCTGGGAGAAATATCAATAACCTCAGATATGCAGATGACACCACCATTATGGCAGAAAGCAAGGAGGAACTAAAGAGTCTCTTGATGAAAGTGAAAGAGGAGAGTGAAAAAGCTGGTTTAAAACGAAGATCATGGCATCTGGTCCCATCACTTCACGGCAAACAGATGGGGAAACAATGGAAACAGTGACAGACTTTATCTTCCTGGGCTCCAAAATTCCTCATGAAATTCAAAGACACTTGCTTCTTGGAAGAAAAGTTATGACCAACCTAGGCAGCATAATAAAAAGCAGAGACATTACTTTGCCAACAAAGGTCCTAGGTCTAGTCAAAGCTATGGTTTTTCCAGTAATCATGTATGGGTGTGAGAGTTGGACTATAAAGAAAGTTGAGTGCAGAAGAATTGATGCTTTTGAACTGTGGTGTTGGAGAAGACTCTTGAGAGTCTCTTGGACTGCAAGGAGATCCAACCAGTCCATCCTAAAGGAAATCAGTCCTGAATATTCATTGGAAGGACTGATGCTGAAGCTGAAACTCCAATACTTTGGCTACCTGAAGTGAAGAACAGACTCACTAGAAAATAACCTGATGCTGGGAAAGACTGAAGGTGAGAGGAGAAGGGGACGACAGAGGATGAGATGGTTGGATGGCATCACCGACTCAATGAACATGAGTTTCAGTAAACTCCGGGAGTTGGTGATGGACAGGGAGGCCTGATGTGCTGCAGTCCATGGGGTCACAAAGAGTTGGACACGACTGAGCAACTGAACTGAACTGAACTGGAGCTATCTCTGGGCATCTGCTTTTAAAACCAAGTTCTCATAAAATCAGGAGAATAAGATTTTGTTTTAAATCTTCGTTCACCAAAAATCTTTCTGCCTTGTGGATAAAGAATCCAAACTCGTGAAGCTTTTTGACTACAATAATTCACCTTGTTTTATTCTGAGAGAAAATAGGGAAGTGCTAATTCTTCAAGAATGGCAGTGGGGATAAAATCCACAGGACCAGGAATGCAAAGATTGAGGGTTAGTCTTGGCTATTTTTCACTGGCAGAGTGGCCAGGCTCAAGTCTTCTTTCATAGTACTTAATGCTTCAATGCCCACTAAGCACATCAGTTCTTAAGATTAAGATGAGCATAGCTAAAAGTACTCCACTAGCTGCAAAATGCAGTGTTATTGCATGTTATTATTAATACTAAACCCATCGTGCTCCTTGGAAGAAAAACTATTACAAACCTAGACAACATATTAAAACGCAGAGACACCACTTTGCCAACAAAGGTCTGTATACTCAAAGCTATGGTTTTTCCAGTAGTCATGTACAGATGTGAGAAGTGGACCACAAAGAAGGCTGAGCACCAAAGAATTGATGCTCTCAAATTGTGGTGCTGAAGAGGACTCTTGAGAGTTCCCTGGGCTGCAAGGAGATCAAACCAGTCTATCCTAAAGGAAATCAGTCCTGAATATTCATCGGAAGGACTGATGCTGAAGCTGAATCTCTAATACTCTGGCCACCTGATGTAAAGAGCTGACTCACTGGAAAAGACCCTGATGCTAAGAAAGATTGAAGGCACCCTAACAGGGTGGCAGCGGATGAGATGACGTGATGGCATCAATGACTCAATGGACATGAATTTGAGCAAACTCTGGGAGATAGTGAAGGGCAGAGGAACTTGGGTCGGACATGATTTAGTGACTAAACAACAACAAACCCATCTCATCTAGGGCTTTGACATTTTTTGACTTTAAACACGTTTTCTAATTCATCACACCCAGTTAGCTACTACATAGGTGCCCAGCTGTAAGAAGTCATTCCACTTTATTAGCAACGAGATTAATAACAGGTACAATTTACTGAGTGACTGCTATGTGCCTAGTGCTTTGAAATATTACTTCTAATCCTTGCAACAATCGCAAGAGATACATAGTTTCCCCATTATGCAATTGAGGAAACTGAGACTGAGATATCAACTAATTTGCGCAGGATCATCCATTTGGTGAGTGACTGAATCAGAATTCATTCAATCATTGGTCTTTCTAACACTGAAGCCCATACTCTTCTCACTGAATCACACGCCTCATTCTCTTTCCTTTGATAAATATGATTTCATAACTGGGACCAGGACTGGGAGAACTGAGGCTCACCACAGCTTCTCACCTGAATTAAAATGAAGGGGACTCAGGGCTTCCCTAGTGGCTCAGTGGTAAAGACTCCACCTGCCAATAAAGGAGACATGGATTCGATCACTGATCCGGGAAGATCTCACATGCCATGGAGCAATGAGCCCAGGCACCACCACCAGAGCCTGCCTTCTGAAGCCCAGAAGCCACAACTACTGAGCCCACGGGCTGCAACAACTGAAGCCCACAGACTAGAGCCCATGCTCTGCAACAAGATAAGCCACTGCAGTAAGAAGCCCGCACAACACAGTTAGAGAGTAGCACCTGCTCACTACAACTAGAGAGGTCTGTGCAGCAACGAAGACCCAGCACAGCCAAAAATAAATATATAAATAAAATCATAAAAACTAATTGAAGGGGACTCTGTATGATATAAAGGAAAGAACAGTTTCAAAGGAAGGAGGAGACCTTATTTTCCCTTCCACTCCTAGAAGCTAAAATGACCATGAACAAGTTAATTGCCCTGATGGGTTTCATCTATAAAATGGAACTGATTATCCACCTGGCTGCTGTAAGCAAACCGACACACAACAGCCTGCAGAACACAAAGCACTATGCAAGGACACCGTGCTGATTCTGTGGCTGTTGTCAGGTATCCACGCTCCAAAGCCTATCACAATGACCTTTCCCTCTCTGATGTCACTCTTGGTGGCACCCCAAGTTTATCTTCCTCAGCTCATTAAAAAAAAAAAAAAGTAACAGCTCCTGAATCTCAATCCACCCCAGCAGGCTTTCTTTCTCCCTGTGTATCTTCCAGTATTACCTGAAAAAATAATACTGAAAGAACAATTCCCATGACTGTGTCCTGAAAGGAGAGAACTTGAGGGTCTCCTTCAGTTTGCAGTATATGTGGAGACAGGACCTTTCAGAGACATGACCCTGACCCTGCAGCTCCACACAGGGAAGTGGCTATTGGTAGACATTTCATTCCATGTAAAAGGACACGTATGCAGAAACAGGCCAGAGAAGGAACTGATCCTTCATCACCCTCAAATCACTTTGAGCCAACAGCTACCTACCTCATAAAGTCCCTGCTGGAAATGTTTTTCAGAGTGTTTATAAGACCTTCTCTAAAATATGCAGCCATTTAGCACAACTGTTTATCCAAACATGGAGGTTTATTAAAGGCTCCTTAATCCAACAGCAGAGAGAACCAAAGAGCTGATCCAAGACACTGTCTGATGCCAAGTGACCACTGGCCTGGCTGACATTTCTTACACATACCATATAGCCTCATAAATTGGCCACACAGCTAGGAAAATTGATTGTCTAGCCCACACTCCCTGTGTCTGATGGCTGCAATGATGCTGCTTGGCTGAGAGATGCATATTTTTCTTTCTCATCTAGACACAATGTCGAGAGAAGGAAATTAGTCCAAGGTAATGGAATAAAAAAACTTGGCCACAGAGAACTCCATCAAGAGGGATGGAAAAGAAATAAACAGGAGGACTAATGTACCCTCTCACTTGACAGAGAGACAGGAGATGGGCCCTTGGTATCTTGAAAAAAATCTCAACTTCAAGTCCCTAGATAGAATTCTTACAGAAAGTAAAGTTGTGAGATGGTCTAATGCACAATTCTGTAAAGAAACCCCCTTTTAAAAATACTTCTAACCAAGGAACAGAAATAAGAGGACAATTTACTTTTCACTGGATGTCCTTTTGTCCCTTGAGCTTGGGGCTTCATACTACCTATGCATTAACTATTCAAAAATTTTCACCTTTAAAAAAGAATAACAAATACAAAATTAAAAGAAATTTATCGTTCCCTGAAGAAAAATAACACACTACATATAGTATCTCAAAGAAGCTCATTTCTCTAAATATTGTCAAGTAAAAACCATGCCACAGAACACATTCTTCCTTGGCTGTGTGGCCAAAGCTGGAAAAAGCATTTATTTGCTTGCAAGTGGCAAATGGATACGAAACTTTGTTTCAATGAAATAGTTCATCTTTTGGTGAAATTTTCACAGAGCTTTCTAAAGAAATGGCTAAATCACTACTCACCAAATCAAACAGATGGAAAGCTTAAGTCCTAAACCTACCTTTTACCAGTGTTAACATGGGAAATTTACAACTCCAGCAAACTATCTTGTATACAAAAAAAATAAAAAATTAAAACATATCCCCAAAATCACCCACCTCTGAAATAAAGTCTTCTACAAGGCGCTGGTGGTGAAAGCTGGAGGGATCCTGTAGTTCTTCATTGTACTGTTCCCCCAAAAGGTGGATACTGAATTCTGCAACCTGCTCAGTGGCTGTTTTTGTAGATTCTTCTATCACATTTTCAATTTCATTGCTAATCTGGATTTTTAGCAAAAGAACAATAAATGTCAATGTTCACTCATTCAGTCAACAAATATCTACTGATAACCTATGATATGCCAGACACTCTGCCAACTTCTGATGATGACTATTTATATAATATTTGACTTTGAAACTAACTGGTAGATTTTGAGACAGGTTATTATTAAAATTACTAAAATTACTGTGTATTTGTGCATTCCTTTGAATACACAGTGATTGTGGTCACTGGTTCAGGGAACAAGAAAATTTTCCACAGATAACCACCAAAGTTCACCACCTGTGAGTTAGTAGAAAAAGCTGAAGTTACACATTGCTAATTATTGGAGAAATGCAAATTAAAACCACAATGATATATCACCTCACACTTGTCAGAATGGATATCATCAAGAAGTCTACAAATAAAAATGCTGGAGAGGATGTGGAGAAAAGGGAATCTTCATTCACTGGTAGGAATGTCAATTAGTGCAGCCACTATGGAAAATAGTATAGACATTCCTTTAATATAACTGCCTGAAAATAGCCCTGAAAAAAGTCATTAAAAAAAAGTGAAAGTCGCTCAGTCATGTCCAACTCTTTGCGACCCCATGGACTACACAGTCCATGGAAATCTCCAGGCCAGATTACTGGAGTGCGTAGCCATTCCCTTCTCTGGGGGATCTTCCGAACCGAGGGATTGAACCCAGGTCTCCCATATTGCAGGAGTATTCTTTACCAGCTGAGCCATCAGGGAAGCCCAAGAATACTGGAGTGGATAGCCTATCCTTTCTCCAGTGGATCTTCCCTACCCAGGAACAGAACCAGCGTCTCCTGCATTGCAGGTGGACTCTATCAGCTGAGCTACCAAGGAAGCCCAATAAAACTCAAATATATTTCCCTACAAATTCCCACTGATCCCAGTTCTGAAACCTGGATGTATATAAAAACTTTAGGCCCCAGAGAAACCTTCAAATAAGGATAGGCACCTATCACCTTCCCTGACTTTTCACTAGTTCCTTTTCTCTAAACACTTCTTGGGCTCTTAATGTCTTCCTTAGAGTATGATACACAAAAGTGAGGTCTGATAATTGAAATATGGTACAACTATCACTTTCCTGATAGCAGATTCTAATTACTGCTAATGTAACCTAAAAGTACTCTTGCTTTACTAGTTTTTCCTCATGCTGCTGAGTCATATTGAAACTAATAAAAACCTTTAGCCTTAAGGAATTTTGTACAAGACTTTGCATTCTTCAATATTAAATTTTCTCTCACTAAATTTAAATAAAAACTTCCATTTTCAGTATTACTATAAAAGAAATATCCTTCGTAACCTTGCTGCAATACAATGCCTAAAATGCTGACTAAACTTTTTAATGATTTTAATGCATACCTGGTTTGCAAGAAAATAAATCAGAAGTCAAAAGAGATACGCTAGAAAAATCCAGAGAGGTGATTCAGTAATCTATGCATATACAGTGTATCTAGCAATCTCTTGTGACCTAGGCTTTAGTTTCAAACACTACAAGGGATAGGATATAAAGTGCCAGGTGTATACGTGTTGAAAAGTCAGATCAAAGAGGCCTACGTAGACAGTTTGAACAACAAATTAGACTAAGTTGAAGGAGGGGTAAGTGAACTGGAAGACATTTCTGAATGCAATATAGAGGGACAAAGAAATGAAAGTTAAGAAAGAGTGGTTAACAGACAAAAGGTATAAAATGAGGTAGTTAGACATATACCCAATCATATGAGACAACACCTGAGAATTTTCTCTATATACATTTTTGTGAAATTGCAGTATCCTCAATACTGTATTATATGCTACTATATTGTACTTGTAGTGATGCTTCCTAAGGCCTGCCATCACTGCAAGTGACTTGAAGTGCGAAGTCAAGTAGGCCTTAGGAAGCATCACTACAAGCAAAGCTAGTGGAGGGGATGGAATTCCAGCAGAGCTATTTCAAATCCTAAAAGATGATGCTGTGAAAGTACTGCACTCAATATGTTAGCAAATTTGGAAAATTCAGCAGTGGCCAGAGGACTGGAAAAGATCAGTTTTCACTCCAATCCCAAAGAAGAGCAATGCCAAAGAATGCTCAAAATATCACATAATTGCACTCATTTCTCATGCTAGCAACGTAATGCTCAAAATTCTCCAAGCTAGGCTTTGAGAGTACATGAACAAAGAACTTCCAGATGTTCAAGCTGGATTCAGAAAAGGCAGAGGAACCAGAGATCAAATTGCCAACATTGGTTGGATGATAGAAAAAGCAAGAGAATTCCAGAAAAACATCGACTTCTGCTTCATTAACTACACCAAAGCCTTTGACTATGTGGACCACAAAAAACTGGAAAATTCTTAAAGAGATGTGAATACCAGACTACCTTACCTGTCTCCTAAGAAACTTGTATGCAGGTCAAGAAGCAACAGTTAGAACCGTACTGGTTCAAGATTGGGAAAGGAGTATGTCAAGGCTGTATATTGTCACCCTGCTTATTTAATCTCATGAGTACATCATGAGAAATGCCAGGCTGGATGAAGCACAAGCTGGAGTCAAGATTGCCAGGAGAAATATCAACAACCTCAGATATGCAGATGATACCACCCTTACGGCAGAATGTGAAAAGGAATTAAAGAGCCTCTTAATGAAGGTTAAAGAGGAGAAAAAGCTAGGTTAAAACTCAACACTCGAAAAACAAAGGTCATGGCCTCCAGGCCCATCACTTCATGGCAAATAGATGAGGAAACAATGAACAGTGAGAGACTTTATTTTCTTGGTCTCTAAAATCACTGCAGATAGTGACTTGCAACCATGAAAAAGATGCTCCTTGGAAGAAAAGCTATGACAAATCTAGATAGTGTATTAAAAAGCAGAGACATTACTCTGCTAACAAGTGTCTGTCTAGTCAGAGCTATGGTTTTTCCAGTAGTCATGTATGGACTGTGAGAGTTGGACCTTATGGAGGCTGAATACCAAAGAATTGATGCTTTTAAACTGTGGTGTTAGAAAAGATTCTTGAGAGTCCCTTGGACTGCAAGGAGATCAACCAGTCCATCCTAAAGGAAATCAGTCCTGAATATTCATTGGAGGGACAGATGCTGAGGCTGAAACTCTAATACCTTGGCCACCTGATGCAAAGAGCCGACTCACTGGAAAATAACCTGAGGCTGGGAAAGATTAAAGGCAGGAGGAGAAGAGGATGAGATGGTTGGATGGTATCCCCGACTCAATGGACATGAGTTTGAGAAGCTCTGGGAGATGGCGAAGGACAGGGAAGCCTGGCGTGCTGCAGTCCATGGTGGGTCACAAAGAGTCAGACACAACTGAGCAACTGAACCGAACTGATGTACATTGTTTTTTATAGACAGAATGCTACTGTACATTCAACAGACTACAGTAGAGGTAAACATAACTTCTATATTCACGAGGAAACCAAAATGCTCATGTGACTTGCTTTATTGCAATATTCACTTTATTATGGCCATCTGGAACTGAACCCACAATATCTGAGATATGCCAGAAGTTATACTACATTACAGTATATTTACAGTAGTACACCATATAGTATTTGGGAGTCTTACAAAAATGGGTATAGGAGTGTGTTTATGCTTATATACTCTCGCTTTGGATTTATTGTACTACCTTAACATGAGGTTTTTAGTCTATTATAAATTTGAGAAATTCAGTCATTATCTCTCATCATTACATAAATACAGAGAGGGAGAGAGAGAGTAGTATCTTAACAGTAGGAGAAAAAATAGATTACCTACAAAGGAATAAGAACTGAATTGTTAGTTGAGTTCTTAACAGTAACAATAAAAGTTAGAAGATAGTGAAATAAAATCTTGACAAAAAAAAACCCCAAAAAACCTTCCATCTAGAAATTTATACAGATTATAAGTATCTTTCTGGAATAAGGGGATAATAAGGAAATCTTTAGGTGACCAAAATCTGAGATTGAACCAGTGAGAGATTCTCACTAAAGTAATACCAGAAGCACATATTTCAGAAGGGAAATTATTCCAAAAGAGAGGTCTAAAATGTAAAAAAGAATTTTAAGAAACTAAAACAGTACAAACCTGGGTAAATGTAAAAAACTTTAACTACATAAAATAAAAATGATGCAGTCAAATTTGTAAGATTAAAAAGAGAGAACTAAAGGAGAGAAAGAAAGAACAAAAACACTGAAAATAACATATAAAACAATAGGGTAATCACTTGAATTATTTTAATGTTCTAATGTTCCTTCAGACTCAGGATAAGGATAAAGATTCTGAAAAACTTAAACTTTGCTAGATTAAAGACACATGATAACATACAGGGTAAATACTAACAAAATAGGAATAAAGTATATAATTTCTAAAACAGTATCTGAAAAATGTACTAGGGAAAAAACTGAGCTGTAAAACTGTACATTAGGCTTCACTCTGAACTAATCATGTATGCTTGTACTGTCTTGTCTTCCTACTGGTTCTACAAATTACCTTCAAATTACTCTCTCTGTTAAGAAATATTCCAACTGATTACACATAATCTCTTCATTTCCATTACAGTGAATTTTATCTCATTTTGTAAAAGTTTCCAGACCTGCACCATAACATTGAGTGTCAAGTTCAGAACGACAGTATCACTTTTTATTCAAATATTTATCAAATGCCAATATTTTCTAGTACCATCTAATTTGGACACAGTTTTACTGAATACTAAAGGTACTGTATTGATACAAGGATCCCAAACTGGCTCCAGCCTTGTTCAGTTACAGGGAAGGTGGTGGACAGAGTGGGGTGACATGACTTGACTTCACAGCTGGTAAGAGAAGGTGTAAGGTAACAAATTGTACCTTTCTAGTGAATATGTTCAATCAAAGTTTGCTCTGTATTAAGGAATCTGTGATTTATGCATATTTAATAAAATTTCTAATGAAATATTTCCATCTTCTTAGAAGCATTTACTTTTCAAAAAATTTGGGATGTGATAGCCAACTTAACGCTTCTTAGTGGACAGATTTCTATTAGTAATGATGCATTTAAAAAATAGTACTTTTTTAAACTACATAAAATCTATATTCTTTCCCTCTGAAGAAGAGAAGACTAAGTCCTGATTTATTAAGAGACAGAGAACACAGGCAAAAACCCTCAAAATAAATTATGCACACAGCCCACAGAAGACAGCGGGCTTACCGTGACAGTTCCCCAGGCTCCAAGTCATTTAATTTACAATTCAAATCTATTCTTTGCCAAAAGCAGACTTATTGGGCTCTCCAAGGAATCTCAGATTCTTTTTAATGTACTGGTTTTAGAATCTACATTTCCATAAAGAGAACCACCTTAAGTTTTGTGTTGTCTGGCAATGAACAATAAATCTCTCTAAATCCCTGTTCTCCATGTTAGAAACTAAATAATAAAACAGAACATCACTCACACTGTCTTCTGGCCTCTCCAAGCTGCTCTCTGAGATACCTTCATAGGAGGTCACCCCTGGATATGGAACACTGAGACCAGCATCTATAAAGAAAAATAAAAACATGTGTATGAATTCAGTCCATGACTAAATCATAATGTCTATCAGGAAACAATAAACTGATTTAGATGCCTTTCATATAAGTCATTTGCTTTTTCATCTGCAAAATCCTGTGCATTTTAACCTCAAGACACATGAATTTCCTCAGCACAAGAAATAAATATGACTCATTCAACAAGCATTTACTGATACCTACTATATGTCAGGCTCTATGCAAGCCTCCAGGGATACAAAGTCTCCACCTTTAAGGAGTTATCTAATAAAACTAACTTGTAAAACTCTCAGAGAGGAGAAGTGGCTGAAGGTTGGAATTATACCAACCTTGACCAAAAATTATAATTGTTGATGCTGGGCCTCACCGTGCTATTTTCCGTATGTTTGAAATTTTCAACATAGAAGAACTTTTTTTAAAAAAAATTAAAAGTAAAGAAATCAACTATTAATTTACAGGAAATGTAGAGGTCAAAGAAACATACAAACAAACAAAGTATACCACAGAATGCAATCAGAAAAATTCTTACTCTGGGTAACTCTGAAAGACAAATGACAAATAGTGGAGCTAGAAAGGTTCTACCTTTTGACATAAGCAGTGATTACAAAGTGTTTGCCTTAAAACAGTACTTTAGGTTGTACATTTGTTTTAAGTAGTTTTCAGATTATGTTTTATGTACTTAATAATTAAAGATTCTTAAGTACCCAATTATAATGTCGTAAAATAAGTGAAAAAACAATTGCTTTTTCTCGAGACTTCTTCAACAACAGAAGCAGAGACAAACTGGTATTTTTTAAAATATGAGCTGAAAATTGTGCTTCCTTGCAGTTAAATAATAAGTTTTAAAAGAAAAGTGAATTAAGGTACAAAAGCATACCTCCCAGTGTTGACATGTCACCAACAGGAACTGGAGATGACAATTCAGAGCTAGGAAAAAAAATGTCTGGAGTTAATAAAATGACAGAAATGTGAGGGCTTAACTTGGGTTTGTTTTCCAGAAAGGAATTCACCTGATCTCCAAATAAGGATTCCCAAACCAAAGTACTAAGTAGCAATTAAAAAAAAAAAACTCATTTATTTTGCATTTTTTGATGCCTACTCAACTCGAATAACCCTACATAATATTACATAATACTATATATTATATAGTATGCATATATATATGTGTGTACACACACATAACATACCCTACACAATACATAATACTACATTACCACCCTACATAGTACTTCCTTACTATTTCATAACCCTGTTTCATTTTTTTCCTCAGTTCTTTTCACTATGTGAAATCATTCTGTTAATTTATTTATCTACTTCTTTATCTATGTCCATACCCTTAGTCTTCTAGAATGGCATCTCCTAATATGGTAGTCAGTGGATGTATGTGGTAATTTAATTTAAAATTGAATAAAGATTCAAAATTCAGAACCTCATCCACACTATCCACATTTCAGTGTTCAACAGTCATATGTGGCTAATGGCTATTTTAGGGAACAGCCTAGTAAAGAACATGTTCATCATCACAGAAATATCTATTTAACAAGACTGCCTCAAGAATCTAAAAAAAAAAAAAAAGAATCTAATTAAACTCCATGAGATTAAGGGCCTTATCTGTCATATTTGCACTGTATCTTCATCTTAAAACAGAAACTACCACTTAATAGGCACTGAATAGATATTTTTGGAATAAATAAATACTATTGACCAAGCAGTCTAGTGTAGAAGGCACTTGGCATACAGCTGTGAACAAAATACTCATGGTCTATGAAGGTTACCACCTAACAGAAAACAGTAACAAACATAAACGCAACAAGCAGTTCAGACACAAAAGTACTGGCAGTCACGGGGAACATAGAAGCCCAAATCTCATCTCATTTGAGAGATCACAGAATCATGAAACTTTCTAGTATAAAACAAGTCAAGCTTAGAGACATGATTTGCTATAGGCCACATTGCTCCCAGGTTTCAGGTACTCTGGCTATCCTTTTACCATTCAACCCTGCAACTGTAGGCAAAGATCAGAAGAGATCAGAGGATAATCTGAGAAAGTCCTTAAAGAAAGGGTGTTTCCGAGAGTCCAAATTTCCACATATCCCCAAATATATAATTTAAATTACAGTAATTGAAAACTCTCCTCAACTTTCCACAGGCAGTTTTCAAAGATGATTTAAACACAGTCAAAATGTTTCCCTCTTAGACTCGCTTCTGTCTCAGTGAGCCCCATCTTCACTTCAGAACCACTCCTTCAAATTGTCCTGCTGCTCTCAACTAGATCATGGGCCCACAGCCACCAGATAAACATGGCACACATCTTGAAGCAGCAGTTTTCACTTTAAAGTAAAAGCACAGAGAGCTAAGCGAACAAGACAACCAACAAGGACCTACTGCTATAGCACATGGGACTGTGCTCAGTGCTATGCGGCCACCTGGTGGAAGGGGAGTTTGGGGAGAATGGATCCATGTACATGAACAGCTCAGCCCCTTCGCTGTTCACCTGAAACTATCACAACATTTTTCATCAGCTAGATCTCAATACAAAATAAAGTTGAAAAATAAATGAATAAAACATATTAATATTAAAACATGCGTGGCTGTATTGTAGAGTATAATATAAAGTGTAAATGAATATTAAGTTACAAAATGATCATTTCAAAGACATTTCATGACTGGAATTGGAGTGGGGGAATCAGCTGAGGCCATGTTCCCTAAACCCTCAAGCTTTGGTAGAAAATTTGAGAAACATTGGCTAAAAAAAAAAAATCTCACCATAAAGATTCTCCTGGTTTTTAAAAATACTACCTAAAAATAATAACATATTAAACCAATACACCAAACTTATCACTACTTGTTATTTTTGGTACACTTTCAGGAACCTGCTTACTTAGCTGTCATTCAAAAGAATATAAAGGAATATGACATCTGGGTAAGTCATTTTGATGAATGATGAGTAGAGGAAGACCTGGGTGATAAGAAAAGGTCACGGAGCTAGTCAGTGAAGGAACTGTGGTGTAAAATAGGCCCATTTGATTCCAGAAACCTCTCTCTTACCCACATTAATTCCACACTACATGGCCTTTACGTGACCCATATTCCCTAGAAGGGCAACTAGGATGATTTTTCTTGGTCTTACTGATAGTGGTGTTACATCAAATAAATGACCTAAAAGTCAAAATGTGTAAGGACCCAGAAAGAGGAAGGGAAACCCAGTCAAAGATGGACAGCAATCAAGTATGAAGAGCAAAGAGGTCAAAGTAAAACAAAGCACAATACAGTAATCAGAATAGGAAGTTGAGATGACATGGCAGAGAAACCAGACCTCACCAGGGATTGGTCAAAGTGTCTCCTACATCAAAATCAAAATTAAGCTAATCCTCTAAGTAAGTAAGCAAGCATTCAGAATGGAGAAGTTCACTTACTTCAATATAACTAGATTTCACTTACTGAATTCAAAATAACATTTTTTTTTCAAAATAACATTATTTTAACGATGGTAAGGGCTTCCCCAGTGGTTCAAATGGTAAAGAATCCACCTGCAACACCAAAGACCTGGTTTTGATCCTTGGTTTGGGAAGATCCCTTGGAGGAGGTCGTGGCAACTCCTGTATTCTTGCCTGGAGAATCCCCAAGGACAGAAGAGTCTGGTGGCCTACAGTCCACAGGGTCACAAAGAGTTGGACAGGACTGAGAGATTAAGCACAGTGATGGCAAGTAGGCAACTCTCAGTAATTTAAAACACTTGTCCAACACTCCCAACACTTAATCCCTCATCCTCCCACACTTCTTTCAAAAGACAGTAACATGAATCCTTTCACATTTTCTCATTAGGTATGCCTCCTACAGGGATGCCCTAGAATGTCGCTCACAACAGAATTAGAATACAGAGCTGAATTGAGTTTGGAGACAGAAATGCTTCATTTCTAGGCCAAGCCACAAATTTGAAGTTGGTCAGCTAAGATCTTTAGCTTAATGTCAGCAGCAAACAACCGTCTACTGTCTCATTTCCTCAGCTTATTCAGCACATAATTTTTTCATCACAGCTGCTACCTAATCATGTCAGTGGAATTCAGATGGAACTGTGTCAAAAATACCATAGTCACACGGAACCTATGTTTAAAAACATAGTAGGGGACTTCCCTGGTGGTGCAGTGGATAAGAATCCACCTGCCAGTGCAGAGGACACAGGTTCAATCCCTGGTCCGGGAAGACTATACATGCCACAAGAAACCTGTGAACTACAACTTACCTACTCTAGAGTCCGTGAGCAACAACTACTGAAGCCCAAGTGCCTACAGCCTCTGCTCCACGGCAAGAGGAGCCACAGCAATGAGAAGCCAGCGCACCACACTAGAGAGTAGCCCCCACTCACTACAACTAGAGAAAAGCCACGCACAGCAACGAAGACCCCGCACAGCCAAAATAGATAAATGAAACTGTTAAAAATAAATAACAAAAATACAGTAAAACAAGCCAACAATAACTTCATACCTAGATTACTATTCCCTTTTACAATTTCTTACACTTCACCTTGCTCTAGAACCTGTTAACTATAATCAGCATTTAACAAGAAAAAAATTAAGGCAAGGAGTTAGGAATCCTGGGTGCTAGTTCCAGATGTATCACTAACCTTGCGTATAGCTTGGGAAGATGCCTCAGTTGCTCTAGGCCTCAAGATCTAATCTCTAAAACAGGAATATCTCTTACTCTACCTACTTCACCAAGCTGTTGGTGAAAACTAAATAAAACATCATTATACAGAAGCACTATGTAAAGGATGAAATGCTAAAGAAACATAAAACAAGGGTGCGAGTTGGATCAAGATGGCAGAGGAGTAGAACAAAGAGCTCACCCTTTCCCACAAATATATAACAAAATATATCTACATATGAAAGGATTCTCATAGAACATCTACTAAATGCTGGCAGATCTCAGATTTCCACAAGGGCAAGAAAATCTCCATGTAACTGAGTAGGACAAAAGAAAAAGGAGAGAAAGCAATAGGATGGGACCTGCACTCCTGGGAGCGAGCTGTGGAAGAGGAAAGGTTTCAACCAGTCAGTGGAAGACAAGAGGAGCGAGCTCTGCTGCACAGAGGGCTGGTGCCCCCAGCCTGGCAGCACTCCCCAGCCTGTGACACTCATCTGCTGGGGTGGGGCTGGATACTGAGACCCCAGTTCCCATGCTCAGATACAGGGAGGCCTGGGGTTGGCTATGTGGTGACGCCCTTAGGGAGCCAGGGTGTGGTGTGTCACACGGAGGGAGTGCGGGAAGACACCTGGACCCATCAGAAAAGCAAGGTGCCATTGCCGGGGAGTGCAGAAGGAAGTGTGCACAACTGCCATGGAAGCTTCTTTTTCAAGGCAGGGCACCACCTACCCTCTTCTACATAAGTTCCTGGTGCAGCTATTGCTGCCACCTTGGACTCCAGAGGTAGCTGGGACTGCTGCCCTGTGTCTCTGGGAGTATGCACACGGCCAGGCACCTGAACACCACTATAAAAGGGATCATGGCCAGCACATGCTGAGAAAAGAGACAGCAAGCTTTCAAACCAAAAACAGCCCTCATGTCAAAAACGTATTAAACCCACACAAGCTACACAGGGACACTCGTGCTTATAAACAGCTCTCCAAGACAACAGTAGATAATTGTTTCCCCTAAACTCACAGAGTGAGCGAAATACAAGCAAAACGAAGAAGCAGAGGAACCACTCCCAGTTAAAGACTAAGAGAATTCCCCTAAAGGAACAATGAAACAGACCTCTTCAGCCTAATAGACACTGAGCTCAAAAAGAAGGTAACGAAAATACTGAAGGAATTAAGAGAGGTAATCACTAGAAGTGCAGATCACTATAAAAATGAACTAGCAACTATAAGGAGGAACCAAGAATAATTAGAAAATTTATTTGCTGAGATGAAGGCTGAGCTAAAAACAATGAATAGCAGAATAAATGATGCAGAAGAAAGAATAAATGATCTCGAAATTACCCAGTCAAAACAGCAGACAGACTGTTTACAATAGTTAGGACATGGAAGCAACCTAGATGTCTATTGGCAGATGAATGGATTAAAAAGTTGTCATATATATACACAATGGAATATTACTCAGTAATTAAAAAGAACACATTTGAGTCAGTTCTAATGAGGTGGATGAAACTGGAGCCTGTTATACAGAGTGAAGTCAGAAAAAAAATACCAATACAGTATATTAACGCATATATATGGAATTTAGAAAGATGGTTAACAATGACGCTATATGGAAGACAGCAAAAGAGACACAGATATAAAGAACAGACTTTTGGACTCTGTGGGAGAAGGTGAGGGTGGGATGATTTGAGAGAACAGCACCGAAACAGGTATATTACCATATGTGAAATAGATGACCAGTCCAAGTTTGATGCATGAAACAGGGCACTCAAAGCTGGTGCACTGGGACAACCCAGAGGGATGGGATGGGGAGGGAAGTGGATGGTGGGGCAGGTTGGGACTGCCACACCTGTAGCTGATTCATGTCAATGTATGGCAAAAAGCACCACAATATTGTAAAGCAATTAGCCTTCAATTAAAATAAATAATTTTTTAAAAAATGCAGTCAGAAAACCAAATGAAATTAAAAAATGAAGCAACATAAGAGACCTATGGGACAATATAAAGTGTGCAGTCTATGCATAATAGGGATTACAGAAGGAGAAGAAAGAGAAAAGTGGATTCAAAACATATTGGAATAAATTATGGCTGAAAACCTCCTAAAGTTAAAGAAGGAAACAAATATCCAGATATAGGAAGCTAACAAGATGGACCCGAACAGACCTATACCAAGACATATTTTAATAAAACAGGGTTTAATGGAGAACATGTCAGCCCAAACAGAATAATATATATGCTTTTAAAAAAAACTGTATTTGGCTTTGTGATCATGATGGGCATCCTCAACTACAAATCTGACTTAATGGCAATACCAAGAAAAATAAATTCCACAGATCAGTCCTTACACTGAGAATAGCACCAGGGGCCTGATAATAGACTTGGGTGACGGAACAGAAACTCATCCAACAAATACTTAGTGAGCACACATCCTAGGCTGACTTTGTGTTAAAGATACAACTGTAAGACAAGATGGCAGGGAGTTAGGTGACTGGAGCTAAGAGGAGATATTTTCAAGATGTCTTGCTGGAGCTCTCTCCGCCCCGGGTCGCCGCAACCTCCACCACTTTCGGGCCTAGTAGCCTGAAGCAAAAAAAAAGAGAAAAAGATAAAAAAAAAAAAAAAAAAAAACCCGAAAACGCTTTAAAATTAAAAAAAAAAATAGAGAAAGGAAAAGAAAAAAATGAATCCTCTTCGGAGAACCCGCGGGGAAGTCACTTTCGCAGGCTTCCGGCCTGCCCGCCGCCGCTGCACCTGGGCGTCTGTCGGTCCCCTTCCATCGGTCCGGCGGTGAGCCGCCCGCGCGCCCGCATCCACGCCGCCGCCCGGTTGCGCCGCGTGGCAGCCCCGCGCCCGCCGCCCTCGCCCCCCGCGCGCGGGCCTCCCCGCACCGCGTGTCCGCGCTGCCCTTCGCCGGCCCGGCGTGGGAGGCGGCTGCGCGCTCGGGCCGCCGGGGGCGTGCCTAGTCGGCACCGACAAATATTTGGTTTCCCTCTTCCCCGGGCTGCTGTAATCTTAAACCGCCGGGGCCCGAGGCCTATATTTATAAAGAAACGCGCGTCCTGGAGGCCGCCGTGGGCACCGCTGGGTTGCCTCTGGAAGTTTTTTTGTCATTCGGAGGGGAGTCCACGTTTTAATTTTTCCCCTTTTTTTTGAAATTGGGAGCTTCAGACCAGGACAGCTGAAAAATTTCAAACTCCCAGGGAGGGCCATATTGTTTTTGAGAGCCTTTTGTCTGCGGTTTGGCAGTCTCGTCCGAGCCGTCCCCGAACTCCTCTCCGGCCCTCGGAGCCGACTCCCAGCTTCTCCGAGCTTCACTGCCACCTGTGAGCCGCGGCGTGGGCCACGGCTCCGAGCGGAGCCCCCTTTGTCCCGTGCGGTCCCTCTTAAGAAGTCCTCCTGGCGGGGCTTGGGGTGGGGTGGGGCTGGGGAGATGAACGCTGCGGCCAGCAGCTACCCCATGGCCTCCCTGTACGTGGGTGATCTGCACTCGGACGTCACCAAGGCCATGCTGTACCAAAAGTTCAGTCCTGCAGGGCCTGTGCTGTCCATCCGGGTCTGCCGCGATATGATGACCCGCCGCTCCCTGGGTTATGCCTACGTCAACTTCCAGCAGCCGGCTGACGCTGAGCGGGCCTTGGACACCATGAACTTTGATGTAATTAAGGGAAAGCCAATCCAAATCATGTGGTCTCAGAGGGATCCATCTCTGAGAAAATCTGGTGTGGGAAACGTCTTCAAGAACCTGGACAAATCTATAGATAACAAGGCACTTTACGATACTTTTTCTGCTTTTGGGAACATTCTGTCTTGCAAGGTGGTGTGTGATGAGAACGGCTCTAAGGGTTATGCCTTTGTCCACTTGGAGACCCAGGAGGCTGCCGACAAGGCCATGGAGAAGATGAACGGCATGCTCCTCAATGACCGCAAAGTGTTTGTGGGCAGATTCAAGTCTCGAAAAGAGCGGGAAGCCGAACTTGGAGCCAAAGCCAAGGAATTTACCAATGTTTACATCAAAAACTTCGGGGAAGAGGTTGATGATGAGAATCTGAAAGAGCTATTTAGCCAGTTTGGTAAGACCCTAAGTGTCAAGGTGATGAGAGATCCCAGTGGGAAATCCAAAGGCTTTGGCTTTGTGAGTTACGAAAAACACGAGGATGCCAATAAGGCTGTGGAAGAGATGAATGGAAAAGAAATCACTGGGAAGGTCATTTTCGTTGGCCATGCACAAAAGAAAGTGGAGCAGTAGGCCGAGGTAAAGCAAAAATTTGAATAGCTGAAGCAGGAGAGGATTAGTCGCTATCAGGGGGTGAATCTCTACATTAAGAACTTGGATGACACCATCGATGACGAGAAGTTAAGGAAAGAGTTTTCTCCTTTTGGATCAATCACCAGTGCTAAGGTGATGCTGGAGGATGGGAGAAGCAAAGGATTTGGCTTTGTCTGCTTCTCATCCCCTGAAGAGGCAACCAAAGCAGTCACAGAGATGAATGGACGCAATGTGGGCTCCAAGCCACTGTATGTCGCTCTGGCCCAGAGAGAGGAGAGAAAGGCTCACCTGACCAACCAGTATATGCAGCGGGTGGCCGGGATGAGGGCACTGCCCGCCAACGCCATCTTAAATCAGTTCCAGCCTGCAGCTGGGGGCTACTTTGTGCCAGCAGTTCCACAGGCTCAGGGAAGACCTCCATATTACACACCTAACCAGTTAGCACAGATGAGGCTTAATCCACACTGGCAGCAAGGTAGGAGACCTCAAGGCTTCCAAGGAATGCCAAGTGCTATATGCCAGTCTGGGCCTCGTCCAGCTCTTCGCCATCTGGCTCCAACTGTTAATGCTCTGGCCTCTCGCAGCCTCCCTACTACCGCTCAGAGAGTCGGGTCTGAGTGCCCGGACCGCTTGGCTATGGACTTTGGTGGGGCTGGTGCCGCCCAGGAAGGGCTGACTGACAGCTGCCAGTCTGGAGGTGTTCCCACAGCTGTGCAGAACTTAGCGCCTCGTGCTGCTGTTGCTGCCGCTGCTCCTCGGGCTGTTGCACCTTACAAATATGCCTCCAGTGTCCGCAGTCCTCACCCTGCCATCCAGCCCCTGCAGGCACCCCAGCCTGTGGTCCATGTGCAGGGGCAGGAGCCGCTGACCGCCTCCATGCTGGCTGCAGCACCCCCCCAGGAACAGAAGCAGATGCTGGGTGAATGTCTGTTCCCACTTATCCAGATGATGCACTCGAACCTGGCTGGGAAGATAACTGGGATGCTGCTGGAGATCGACAACTCGGAGCTGCTGCACATGCTGGAGTCCCCCGAGTCTCTCCGCTCCAAGGTGGATGAGGCTGTGGCGGTCCTTCAGGCTCATCATGCCAAGAAAGAAGCTGCTCAGAAGGTGGGTGCTGTTGCTGCTGCTACCTCTTAGACAAGAACGAACCGATTCAAAATCCAAATAAACCCTCATGGAATTCAGCTCAAGGTTTGAAGACTTCCTAGCTTGTCCTATGGACCTCAACACCAAGAACCATAATTGCAAATTTAATAGGTCATTTTGTATCAAAAGGTCAATTATGAAGCACCTAGAATTTTTCAATTTAAAGAATATATTCTCTGGGTTCTGATATGGCCCAGACCGTGTTAACTTTTTTTCTATTGTGGGTTTTGATTTTTTTCCCCCAGAAATTGGTTTTATTTGATGTACCCAAGTCTTAAGTTTCTCAATAAAGAAAAAAATCTCCATAAAAAAAAAGATGTCTTGCTGGAGACAAGTGGTGGAGGAGGATTTTTTGTAAAATAGGTAACTTGGGAAGATTTGAGCATGTTTAAATGTTAATAAGTAGTTGGTAATGGGAGAAGCTGAAGACTCAGGAGAGACAGAAAAAACAATTACAGGTTGATGTCTAAGAGGTAAGATAGGATATGAAGTCCTGAGTAATGTAGGAAATGCTTTCTTTTAAACAGACTTGCCAGATGACAGTAAGGGGAGGTGAAATTGGTACACAGCAGAGTATCTGGTGTAAGTCATACATTAGCAGTTGGGTTAGAGTTCACATAGAAGCAACTTAAATTACAGAGAAGTAATGTGGTAAGCAGAAGAGCGATCTCCCAAAGGTGTCCATATCTTAATCCCCAGAACATGACTATGTTATCTGCAAAGGAAAGTAAGGTAACAGATGGAATTAAGGGTGCTGATCAGCTGGCCTTAATTCTTAAGTAGAGACCATATCCTCTGGTTTTACCAGGTAGACCCAATGTAGTCAGGTATGCGTGTGTGTGTGCTAAGTTGCTTCAGTCATGTCTGACTCTTTTTGACCCTACAGATTGTAGCCTGCCAGGCTCCTCTGTCCATGCAATTCTCCATGCAAGAATACTGGAGTGGGTTTCATTCCCTTCCCCAGGGGATCTTCCCAACTCAGGGATAGAACCCACATCTCTTAAAACTTCTGCACTGGCAAGCAGGTTCTTTACCACTAGCACCACCTGGGAAGCCCCAGGGTACTCATAAGGACCCTTAAATGTGGAAGAAGGCAGAAGAATGTCAGAGTGACAGAATGTGAGAAAGTCAGTCACTGCTAGTCATAAGCCAACCAACATGGGTAGCCTCTAGACACTGAAAAAGGCAAGAAAACAGATTTTCCCCTCGAGTCTCCAGATAAGTACGCAGGTCTGCCAACATGCTGAGAATCATGTCAAGCTTCTGCACTACAGAACTAGAAGATAAATTTGTGGGTTTTTTTTTTCAGTTTTATTGAGACATAATTAACATACAGTACTGTACAAGTTCAAGGTGTACAGCATAATCATTTGATCCACAAATCTGTGTTTTTTAAGCTACCAAAGTTTGTGATAATTTGCTGCAGCAGCAATAGAAAACTAATACAAGAATCTCAACACAGAATGAGAGCCATCTCAAGAAAATCATAAAAATAAATTTAAATATAGAAAGTGATTAAAGATTTTAAGGGATGACTACAATATTCAACTTAAAGAGGGGCTAAGTGAATTTCCAGGCCACTCCCAGTATTAGCTAACTCCAGGTCCCCTCATTTCAGCAAGTACTATAGTTGATGCTTTTCATCCCACTCCAACCTGATCTGCTCTAGTTTCATGGGAAGGATATCAACTTTTAAATTTTCAAATTCAGTTAAACATACTTCAAATTTAGTTCATATGTACTGCTATTTTTATACATGCCCTACGCCCTATTTTCTTTTTTTTTCCTATTTTCTAAGGATGATAAATAATACTTCGAGTCCCCTCACATCTAGGACATCAACAAAACATATATGACACACTCAGTTCTCTAATTTATTTATGAATTTGTTTCAATGTGATTAACACATTTTTCCAAGAAATAGTAGATGAATGCAGCAAACTGCACCCAACCAAAGTGAGCTATGAAGGAATACACAAACTACACCTCAAACATCTTCCAGCTACCTCTGTTCAGCTACTCCATGTGCTATGTGTTATAACATCAATCCACATATGGTGTTACAAGTTACGACTTTTCAATCTATTTCAGATAACCTTCCTTCATCACTTTATAACTCATGAGCCACTATCTTTCCAATGTCTGTTTTCTCAGGCAAACTCCAAGGCTTCTTCCAGATTACAAGTGATATTTATTATTATGGCTTTTATACACTTCTTAACCATGTAAGATGTGCTATCGTTCTCATTAGGTACAACCATGAAGATTCCTGGCAGGACCCACCAGATTGTTAAGTCTACCACATGTGTGTTGGAATGGCAATCTGAAGGAACCTCTGAGCTCTGCCTCTTAAAGCTAAAGGACCCACAGCTAAAGCACCACACGGCCCCACATCTAAGTTGGTGCTCAATCCCAGGCCCTAAAACAGACTTGGTGGTACTGTTAGCTATATGAAGTGAGACCACAAAGAGTCCCACTTCCCTCCTGCTTACTCACACTTGATTTGAAACTTACATATACGCCACTGCCATCAAGAGATGCACTCTGATTATGCATCTGCCTGGACTCTGCTGCCCAGGCTATGCCTCTGGACACTGGCTCACCTTGGTGCTTTTCAATCTGTTGCTCCATCTAACTTGAGGCAAGATTATGGACCTTAACTGCATGCCCCAGTCATTTTTTTTTTTTTCCCCAAAAAAGTCACCTACATACTGGCATAACCTAGATACTGAGTATGGATAGAATCAGAAATCAATTAGTCCCTGTAGACTCAAAATCCCTCACCTTCCATGATCTGCTTTGTCCTGCCACTGCTCGGGAGCCAGAAACAAACTTAATACTAAGCCTAAAGGCCCACAGAGCCATGACTCAAATCACTGGAGGATTCATTAAGGTTGTGCTAGTCCTATGCTTCAAGATCACAAACATCATTAAGCCATAAAGTGACCCACACTACAACTCCATCTTTTAATAAACCATCCTCCACTAAGGTGTACCATTTTAGATAAATAGTATTAGCCTGTAAGCCTCAACAACGGTAGATCATTTTGTATTCCAGTTCCAAAAATCTATTTCCTCACCAAGAGAAAGGAACAAGTCCACCTCTTAAAAGGTCAGACAGTAAACAAGCACAGTGGCTGTGAAGGTGGTTTGGAAAGGGAAGTGGCCTCAAGATGAGGAAAAGACTTTGAGACTTACCCACAGGTCTGGTTATTGCAGGAACTGACAAGAAATAGGAAGGAATCGTTAAATTTGGGCTGAATCTTAGAATAAGTATGATATATCTCTGCTGCCAAACATGAACTTAGGGGAAGAAAAGACACTCACCCACTTACAGTCTCCTTTGCATATGTCAGTTTCTAAGGAAAACAAAGATATAAAAATGACCATGTGAGTGAAAGACAGTTATTAAGCAGTAAACAAAACTTATTGCACAAAGAACACTAATGCCCTAACACAGAATCTATGTTATTATTCTTATAGTTAAAGCAAAGTACTAATGATGCAAAGTTTGTTTTGTGACTCAGAACATCCCATCCACCACTCAGTTTCTGTGTATGTTCCCCAAAGTCCCGTGCTCTCTTAATGGACACAGATTAACAGACTTTACCTGCTAATCATTCCAGAAAGGTCTACGGGTTAGAGATTGGTAGAGTTTTACATTAATCTTCCATGGACTTAGAACCAGAACCAAAGTGTTTTGTGATCTACTACATTTATAGAAATTCCTATCACAGAGTAATATCATCACACGGATAAAACAACTGTGAAATCTAACTCTCCAGAATTCAGACAAAAAGATAAACTGTATCCATAGTTGGATTATTCCTTTGGGGCATTCAAAGAAAATTGTGTCCAAGTTTGTCTAAACTAGTGGTTTTATTTTGAGACCAATATGATAATTTGGAATCAAATTCTATTTTCTCTTTCTCAGCTATGGAAGCAAATCCGAAAAATTTCTCTGCTGCTGGGCCTCAACTTCCTTATCTGTAAAATGGAGAGATGATTACTCTAAATAATTCTTAAGATATTTATAAATAACTCACTGTTCTTTTTACTCTACACACTCTCCTAGAACAATCTCAGCAGGTCTTTTTTTTCTAAATTTAATCATCTAACACCTTCAACTGGGATTTTATTTCCTTTAATTAATCTCTCTTGATACATATAAGCATAGCAAAATCATCAATTAATCAATTTGTACAATTAGCTTTAAAATTTTATAGGCCAGCATGGTAGTTATTTTTAAAATGCTGGAATTCTGAGTTCTAATAAAGGTTGTCAACCACATAAATTTACCATCTATGAGTAAACAGCTATTGCTATATTTAAAATCAAGCTAAAGAAATAGATGTATATATACGTATAACTGAATCACTATGCTGTAAAGCAGAAATCAACTCAGCAATGTAAATCAACCTTATTTCAATTATTTAAAAAAAAGGTAAAATCAAGCTTCCTTTAGTCTTTGGACAGCCAGTGATTGTTTAAGTAACATTCTCAACCCCTCTCATGATTTCAAGTACTACCTCAAGGCTGGTGATCCCTATAGCTGTATTTATAACCCAGACCACTCTTCTGGGCTTCATACTTATATATTAAGCAATTCACATTTCACAGATGGCTCAAAACAATGCATTAAAAAGTAAACTCACTCACCCCACCAGTGTCTACAAGCTGCTTCTCTGCCTGAGTTCTCAGTGGTAGCCATCGAAGCTAGAAGTTGGGAGGCTTCCAGGGTCATGCCTTCATCATTGCCCACTCCTATCCAATCTGTCACTGAGTGCTACTGATCCTTTTCCTATTTATATCCCCTATGCTCCCTTTCTCTACTTCATGGTTTACATAGGATTCTCATCCCCTCAGGCCTCAAGTAGCAACTGATCTCTGCTCATCTTGTCCCCTCTGATCTATCATATGGTGTACAGAAACCACAATAACCATTTTACAGTTCCAAACTGTACAATCACCCCTGAGACTTGCCAACTTACACCCCTTCAATGGCTTTCTATCAACTACAAACTTCTTAAGCTATCCACCCCTCTAGTCTGATCTATCAAATCTAGTCTACTCTTCTGATATGCTGGCCAACATATACATGTATTATTGTTAGTCACTAAGTCGTAGCCAACTCTTTTGCGACTCTATGGACTGTAGCCCACCAGGCTTCTCTGTCCATGGGATTTCCCAGGCAAGAACACTGAACTGGGTTGCCATTTCCTTCTCTAGGAGATCTTCCTGACTCAGGGATTGAACCCATGTCTCCTTCATTCTTTACCAGGCAGATGCTTTACCACTGAGCCACCAGAGAAGCCCACATTTTATTATATACAACTAATAATAATAAAATGTAAGAAGTACAATACTGAAGAATGAGTAAAGAATTATGGTGTTCAAAAGATAAATCTGCTAGGATGGGGGTTGAGGGTTGTTTCCTCATGAAGGAGATTACATCTGAGCTGAGGACATGCAGGACTTGAACAAAAGGAAGAAGGATATAAGGGGGCTCTCACACATGTACAATCTATCACATAGATCACATAGATCTAAACAGTTTCCTTCTCTTGCCATGAATACATGCAACATGAAAAAGGGAAGGTGGGCAGATAATTTGTCTACATGCAGCTTGCTTATCCTTTGCTAAGAATAAATTTAAAACAAGGAAAACAAGTAAGCAAATGCATTAGAATCACATTTATACTTTATTAAACATTTATCCAATGATCTATACCCTCTATCTTCAATTAGTTATTGATTCAACTTTGAACTGATAAAATGCAAAACTCTGGCAAGAATGTTTGACTCTCACAGATTAATATTCTTAGCCTAAATCTTTGTAGAGTATTATTTTCAAATGCTTAAATTTATAAACAATCCTGAGGTTTTTGCTGGCTTCACAATGCTTATTAATTATAATGGCCAGAGCTAGAGATACAAAGATTGGCCACCCTGTGGTAGGTCACCTGAAGAGCCTAATTCAACACAGGAGTAACACAGGAATCTGGCATTCACGCTTTCTTCCTTCAGGCCTGAGCTCTGTATATGTGCTCATATAGTAGTACAGTAATTTCTTCCCTTGTTACTACATTTACCTGCATAATTAAGCTTCTATGTTCCACAGACTGACTAAAATGTGTGCCCATTTCAAATATAGTCGTGATTCCATCCTCACACAAATTCATCCAATAATGATATTCCTCACGCCCAGGAAGTCGATCCCAAAAAGTCCTGAAAGCTTCCCAGACAGCTTCTTGGCATACTGAAAAATAAACAGAGAGGTATTTTTTATGGAAAGGACTTTAGGTTTCTCACAATGACTACGGACCTGTTATTTCAGATTCCTGAGACACTCTTGCACACAGGGTCTCTTCTGCAGGGACATGGGGATGATTCTCATTCAAAGCCCTTCTGTACACCCCATTTAAACTTGTCAGACCTGAAGAGACTCTGCATTCCCCACTCCTTTCCCTTGCAAAGGAATCTGATTCACCTCCTCATAGGCAGGGGTTTTTGCTTCTCTTTAAAAAAAAAAATCCATGTTTATGTTTTAGCAAAGTACAGCTGATACTGAGAATATTTCAACAGGACAAATAACCTGTGGTATATCCATATGATGGGATTAGAATTCAGTCATAAAAAGAAATGAGGCTTCAAGCCATGAAAAAACATGGAGAAGATTTAAATGCATATTGCTAAGTAAGAGAAGCCAATCTGAAAAAGTGACATACTGTATGGGTCCAATGATAATACATTCTGGAAAAAGCAAAATTATATAAACTGTAAAAAGATCTATGGTTGTCAGGGATTGGGGGGAGGGAAAGATACTGGAGGTGGAAACTGATGGATTTTAGGGCAGTGAAACTATCTGTATGACACTGTAACAGTGGATACATGTCACTGTACTTTTGTTAAAATCCACAGAAAACACAAGAGAATGAGTGCACTCTAATGTAAATTATGACACTATTGTCTTGAATCCTGTTACTAGGGCTCAGGCTATGCATCTTATCTAATACGGAGAAATCCAGAATGGAACAAAGTCTTTTTTTTAAGGTAATATAGTTTATTTTCAGAATCGTGGAGCCCAAAGCATGAGGAACAGTCAATTTAGTGCATAAGGCAAGAAAAAGAAATCCTGGAGGGATGGGGTGGGGAGAGAGGTGGGAGGCCAGTTCATGTTGATGTATGGCAAAGCCATCACAATACTGTAAAGTAATTATCCTCCGATTAAAATAAATAAATAATTTTTTTAAGAAATAAAAGGCATACAAAATTGGAAGATAAGAAAAAAAACTATGTCTTTATTTGTAGATGAACTAATCACCTATGTAGAAAACCCTACAGAATATATGAAAGAGCTGCTAGAACTAATACGTGAGTTTACAGAGTTACAGAATAAAAGATCAATACATTAATCAATTGTATGTTTATATACTAGCAAGGAACAATCAAAGACCATTTTTTAAAAAAATACTGTCAATAACAGCATGAAAGAAGTGAAATAAATCTGACAAAAAGATATATAAGATCTATACACTAAAACTTATAAAACACTGCTGAGAGAAACTGACAAAGATCAAAATAAATGAGGGGATACATCCATAGAGCAAAATAGTCAATACAGCTAAGGTTGCAACTCTTCCCAAATTGATCAACAGATTTAACACAAACCAAATCAAAATTCCAGTAGCTTGACATGTACAAATTGGCAAGCTGATTACAATATTTATATGGAAGACAAAGGACCTAGCATAATCAAACAGATTTAAAAAGAACAAAGTTGAAGGACTTGCACTACTTGATTCAAAGACTTATTATAAAGCTTACAGTAATCAAGAGAGTAAGGCATTGGCATTAAAACAGATAAATAAATATGTGTAAGAGAATAAAAAATGAAGAAATAGATCCATCATACAGAAAAGACTGATTTTCAGCACATGTACAAAAGCTAGAAAAGATAATCTTTTTAATAAATGATGCTGGAACTGGCTATGCAAATACAAAAAAATTTAATTTTGACTCATATACACCAAATACAAATATTAACTCACAGTAGATCAAAGACCTATGTGTAAAACCAAAAAATTATAAAACTTCTACAGGAAAAAATAACAGAAAATCTTTGTGACTCTGAGCTAAGCAAACTTCGATCCAATACCAAAAGCAAGTATGAAGCAAAAAAAACCCACCTGACATATCAAAATCTAAAACTGTTCCTCAAAAGACATTGTTAAGAAAAATAAAACAAAAACCAAACATTGGGAGAAAATTTATGCAAAACATATACCTGACAATGAATTTGAATTTGGAATCCATAAAGAACTCTTATAACTCATTAATAGGACAAACAATCCAATTATTTTTAAAATCAGCAAAATATTCGAATAGAAACTTTACCAAAAAAGATGTACAAATGGCAAATGAGCACATGAAAAAGTGCTCAATGTCATTAGCCTTCAAGAAAACACAAGTTAAAACCACAATAAGATGTCACTTCATATCTACTAGAATGCGGTAGTTTAGTCACTAAGTCATGTCCGACTCTTGTGACCCCATGGACTATAGCCTGCCAGGCTCCTCTGTCCACAGGATCCTCCAGGCATTAATACTGGAGTGGGTTGCCATTTCCTTCTCCAGAGGATCTTCCTGACCCAGGAATTGAACTCATGTCTCCTGCACTGCAGTCAGATTCTTTACCGATTGAGCTATGAGGGAAGCTGCATCTACTAGAATGGTTACAGTTAAAGAAGACCGACTATACCAAACATTACATAGACGTGGAAAAACCAGAGTCCCAATACACCGCTGGTGGTACAACTACACTGAAAAACAGCTTTGGCAACTTAAAAGTTAAACATAGAACTATCATGTGATCCATCCATTCCACTCCAATTAACCAACAGATATGAAAGCAGATGTCCACACAAAAAAACTGTTCACAAACATTCATGACCGCTTTCTCTATAATCACCAATAACTGAAAACCACCGAAATATCCCCAAATGCAGTATATCCACAAAATGTTTTAATACCCCAAAATAATTGGTAACAAAGTATTGATACATCAAAAAATCACAGATGAGTCTCAAAACAATTAAACTGAGTAAAAGAAGCTAAACAAACAAAAAAAAGAGTACATAGTATGAATACATTCATATATATAAGTGTAGAAAATGCAAACAATACCTGGTAATAGATAGATTAGTGGTTACCTCAGCTCTTAGGTCAAGGGAGGTGCTCAGGAAGGAAGGGATTATAAAGGCACTTGAGAAAATGTTTGGAGGTAACTGAAAAATTCATTATCTTAATTGTAGTGATAATTCAAGGATAAATACATTTTTCAAAACTAATCAGACTATATACTTTAAATATGCACAGTTTATAGGCTATATTTTAAAAGGTCCAACTACTAATATAATTTTTTAAAGGGAGGATACTATTAATTACTTCCTACTCCAAGCACCCCTAAATATCTGCTTAATTTCAAAAGTCATTGAGTGCAGTTGCTTCTTGCTTAAATGGAGCTATTCTTCAAATGTGTTATACCAAACAGCAACTGATATCAAATTATCTATGAAAGGAAAAACTCAGCAAACCATTAGAGTGAATTAGTTCAGTGGAAAGAGCTAAAATCCTTGGTTTGACAGTGAGTGGATCTAAACAATGTCTAAATTGGTTCTAGGAGCATAATCCAATTACCTCTTCCAAATCTCTTCAAAATCAAGACCTATGTTGAAATATTCATGCCCTCCTTCCCAGAAAAATACCTACTACTGCTTCACTGACTACACTAAAGACTTTGTGTGAAGTACAACAAACTGGAAAATTCTTAAAGAGATGGGAATACCAGACCACCTTACCCGTCTCCTGAGAAACCTATATGCAGGACAAGAAGCAAAACTTAGAATTGGACATGGAACAACTGGACATGATTCAAAATTGAGAGAAAGGAGTACAAAAAGGCTGTATACTGTCACTCTGCTTATTTAACTGCTATGCAGAGTACATCATGCAAAATGCCAGGCTGGATGAAGCACAAGCTGGAGTCAAGATTGCCAGGAGAAATATCAACAACCTCAGATATGAGATGATGCCACTCCAATGGCAGAAAATGAAGAGAAATTAAAGAGCCTTTCATGAGGGTGAAAGAGGAGAGGGAAAAAGCTGGCTTAAGACTACTGTTTTAAGTTCAAAATGTGTTCAACATTGAACTAAGTTCGAACAAATGTTTGAACTAAACATTCAAAAAACTAAGATCATGGCATTCGGTCCCATCACCTTATGGCAAATAGACAGGGAAAAAGTAGAAGCACTGACAGTTTTATTGAAACCATTGCTGCTGGTTTCAGTATTTGGACCCACCAGCCAATAAGAATATTTCTTAGTTCTTGCTTAAAAAAATAAGACATACTGAACTCTGTGTAAAATGCACCCATGAAATTGAGACTGTGCTACATAAATACTACAAAACAAAGCAAGCCAAGTAGATGTAGAAAATTCATCTTTTCAAAGGATGAAAATACCAAATGTTGTTAAGATGTAAATCATTCTTTTAACTAGAGCTTCTGAATCAGTATGGAAATGGTTCTAGAAGGGAAAAAGAGACCTCTGAGAACTTCTTCTTAAAGGAGGTTAAATATACCATTAGCTAAGATCAAGGAGAGCAAAAAGTCTAAGTAGTGATAGATTCTCTCTTCTTGGGCTCCAAAATCACTGTGGACGGTGATTGCAGCCATCAAATTAAAAGACATTTGTTCCTTGGAAGGAAAGCTATGGCAAACCTGAAGTGAAGTGAAGTGAAATTAAAGTCACTCAGTCGTGTCCAACTATTTGCAATCCCATGGCCTATACAGTCCATGGGATTCTCTAGGCCAGAATACTGGAGTGAGTAGCCCTTTCCTTCTCCAGGGGATCTTCCCAACCCAGGGATTGAGCCCAAGTCTCCTGCATTGCAGGCGGATTCTTTACCAACTGAGCCACAAGGGAAGCCCAAGAATACTAGAGGTGGGTAGCCTATCCTTTCGCCAGCAGATCTTCCCGACCCATGAATCGAACCAGAGTCTCCTGCATTGCAGTCAAATTCTTTACCAATTGAGCTATCAGGGAAGGTCATGGCAAATCTAGACAGCATATTAAAAAGCAGAAGCATCACTTTGCCAACAAAGGTCCATATGGTCAAAGCGACAGTTTTCAGTAGTTACGTACGGATGTGAGAGTCAGGCCAGAAGGAAGGCCAAAGAATTGATGCTTTCGAACAGTGGTGTTGGAGAAGACTCTTGAGAGCCCCTTGGACTGCAAGGAGATCAAACTAGAAATCCTAAAGGAAATCAACCCTGAAAATTCATTGGGAGGATTGATGCTGAGGCTGAAGCTCCAATACTTTGGCCACCTGATATGAAGAGCCAACTCAGTGGAAAAGACTGATGCTGGGAGAGATTCAAGGCAAAGGAGAAGAGGCAACAGAGGATGAGATGGTAAGATACCATCACAGATTCAATGAACAAGGAGACAGTTGAGGACAAAGGAGCCTGGCATGCTTCAGTCCAGTGAGCTGCAAAGAGTCAGACATGATTTAGTGAATGAACAACAATCTTTCCCCCATGGTAACCATAAGATTTTTTTCTACATATGTGACTCTATTTCTATTTTGCAAATAAGTTCATTTGTACCATTTTTTTTTTAGATTCTACATATAAGTGATATTTTATGATAAACTGGTACTTTTAAAGTACTTAAATGATTTTAAACCATGTCAATGTCCTCTCTTAAAATAACATAAACTTTTCTCTGAAGCTATATAAATACCAAATTTTTAGTAAGTCTGTTTTCCATGGTTAGTAGAAAGATAATATTTGGTTCAGTCTCTATCCAAAGTATGACAAATTTTGAATTGTAAAGAAATACAACTGTTTTTGAACTGTTTGAATTTCACCATGGAGCCCAAGGGTTTGAATATTTGCTTACCTCGGACTTTAAAATATTTCACATGGTTTGCCACAGCCTCTGTAACACTTTCATCTGGGCAAGTTTTCACACCATTAGGAAATAAAGTAGATCGCTTTCTTCTGAGCAACCAATGTCTCTCAGTTTCTCTGTTGTCCAGAGGTTGCTTCTTTTTAGCAGATAGAGAAGAATCTGTGGATTCTGAGTCAGTCTGGAGAAAAGAAACTGTACTCTTGGGTTCTTGGATCTCTTCTAAAGATAAGTAGGTTTGTGCTACAGAGTGAGAGCATAAACAAAACTTCTGATGATGAATGAAGATACAGAATAAGAGGAAACAAACAAAAACTGACATCTGCACCATGTCTGGGATTTTTAACTCAATGCTCAAATTACAGACCTATATGTTTCAAGAGAAGTGAAGTATTTGATTTTTTCTCCATTTAATTCCTACTCCTTATTTCAAGACTATTAGTTATTGAAACCAAGTATACATTCAATTTCGACACAAGAAATAAGAAGAGGTAAGGTCTGAATCAAGAAACATTAATGAAGAGGAAAACCAGAATTATTGGAGAAATTATCACACAGTTTAAATGAAGCAATACTAAAGATTGATAGAGTAATATTTGATTCAATTCCTTACAGCAATCATATCAAATAATGTTTTTAGAGAAAATATACTACAGATATAAAGAAAAATATAAAAAGTAACACAGATTTTTAAATACCTGTTAATGATGGAAGGTTTCCTTCTATCAGGACAAATATCAAAATACACAGAGAAATCTTCCCAAAATGAGGAAACATAATCATTTGAGCCAAAACCAAAAGGAGGAGGAGAGGCCAAAATCTGTAACTGAAAAGTCTTGAAATGTCCAGTAACAAACTGCTACAGAAGAAGTCTAACATTTACAAGTTTATGTTTGAGAACTAACAACCATTCCAAAATCATTATAAATTAGCTGAATAAAAATGGTGTCCTTTCAAAGAACCTCTCCCTTCTTTTCTGAAATAACTAACATGCTATGAGAGCAGGAGAGATAAGCTAATTAGGACAGATGGGAAGAGACAATTTCTTTGTTCTAATCTAGTCAGCTAAGCTCTTTACTAACACTCTCCTTGCCTTTAATAAGCAGTCCACATAAAAATGTTTCCCCCAAAATAATAATGTTACACATACAACTCAGAATTTTACAATTTTTCTCAATCTACTAGATTCACATATTCTCTGATTTTCTCTACAACTGATTTATAAGCATAAAATGCCCAGACCAACTACACTTGTCTACATCAGAAAACAGAACTATATACAAAATAAAATCAGTTTTCTTGGAGCTGTTTCTGTAATAAATCTACTGTCTTGTAAGCTACTGTCTGTCCCTCCTTGATTAATAAAATTGAAAATCTTCCACTGTAACCACTTCTATCTCCTTCCTCATCTATAAAATAGAACAGGAAAAGTAAAAATAACTCATGATAAAGATATTGTAAGCATTAAAGAGGCATTAAACTTTTTCTAAATCCTAGTTAAGTGACTGGCTTATGACTTTAAAAAGAAAGCCAAATTTGTTTTTTTATCCCAAGAATTGTGAAATAAAAACAGTATTAGCTTCTTTAAGAAGGTTTTCCCTTTCCACTGACGACACTCTTACAACCTCTCTACCAGCTCTCAGTATCACACCCACACACACACCCTAAGCTGAACACACTCCAGTGATCCCAAAGAAACTATGATTTTTTTTAAACAATCATACTTAAAACTGTTCATGTGTTCATTTCTCCTATTAGATTATAAGTGACCTAGGAATAAGAGCTGTCATTCATTTTTTCTACCTTGTACATTTCCTGATAGCCGTAGATGCTCAAAAAATGTTCCCTGAACTGACAATCAAAATTACCATATGCCTGTTAAAACAGAAGAAAAATTAATCTAAGCATCAATTATATGACATGAACTGAGTATCACACAATTTAAAATTTATATCTAAAAATCGGTCACCTTTCATAAGGAAAAAAATTACACCTCAGCCTAATGAATTCGAAATATGTTTAATATAAAATGTTGGTATTCTCAAAGCATTATTTCCATATGAATTTACGAAAATGGATTTTAAACAATCTTCAAAACATGATAAGGGACAGTGGTATCTTTGAAAAACATACAAACAAAAGTTAAGAAGTCACAATAAGATGTATTATATACTTGTTTTCCCAAAATTAGATATACAAAACAATGACTAGTCATCTAAAAAAGTTCCCTCCCCGACAAAGAAACTGGGAATGAAACATGTAATTATAACTGTCTTTATAGGAACTCTCCAAAGGACAAATATCTTTAACAATAAAAAGGTGATGACACAAACATAAGGACACTAAGGCTTAACTGACAACTCAATTCACGTGATTCTGAAGTAAAACATCCCACCTGTTAGCTTCATCTTAAATTGCCTTTCCTTCACTGCTATACAGTTACAACATAAATCTAAGAGATGCCTAAAATAGAAGATTAAAATAATATTATTAAAAAAATTTTCTTATCTGAGAAAATACAATATAACTGTCCCATCAAAATATTCCTGATAACATTAGAAGGTTGTAAAGTGTTGAATCATATGTAATACCATCATTATCACATCAATTCAGGACTGTTACCTGTCAAAACATTTAATAAAAACTTATGCTCCGTCTGGTTCTTAAGTCTCTAAAAATTACAATTGAAAAATATAAAAGCAATGAGAGCAATCTGGCTTTTGCAGACGAATACTGGGTAAACAGAGCTATAAAATTATGTATTCAGTCCTAACAATTAGTATATAAGAATTCAAGGATTTTTTTTTTTAATTAAAGTTATGAAGACACCAGTTTTACCTTCTATACTTACAGAAACTGTATACATATTCTGGGATGTCTGAGTAGGATAGGAGTCAATATTTACATAGCTATACCTCAAATAAACTAAGTTGAGCTACATATGCAATTTTTTGTGATAGCTAAGTTTTTTGCTTCAAATTCACTCTGAATGAACGAACTAAATTCTCAGATCCCCACACAACAGCAAAAGAAACAAAACAAACAACAATTAGAGTTAACAGTTCCATTTAGCAACTGAGAAAAATAAGCTGCGCTTTGAAAGAGTGAATTCTTATCACCTTCCTAACATTGTTTTCTCTTATGCTATACAGAAGGGATGCCGTAAATGGCATTTTCTGAAGCCTTGATACTAAATTCTTTTTTTAAAAAAATACACAGTATTCATACTGCATGCTTGAGCTGCAAAGAATAAAACTACAATATAATGTGACTTGTCAACAAATTTGACAAGCCCTGGGGCTGGCACCAGGGAGGACCTAACTCCCTTCAACTCCCAGTTATGTGGAAGCACAGATCACATAGCTTTATTATCTACAAAAACATTCCCACATTACATACACTATTGCATAATCCAAGCATATTTAATCAGAAAAATATCAAATACTTATGAAACTTTAATTTCTAATACATTAATCTATATCACCCCCAATTCCACTCCATCTATGAGATCCCAACAATTCTAATAATATATCTTATATATTTTAAATAATGTACAATGACTTATAAAACTACTGCAAGTTATTTTCTTCTCTGTGAGCTGGCCAACACAAATGCTGGTAAGCGGCTTTCCAGTAATCGTACAGAGCATCTGTGTCATGTTTGTACAGATTAACTAGCTATTGCTAGCCTTCTGTTGCTGTAAATGAAGCTTCAAAATGAGCTCTCGAATATCTTCCCGTTTGGTCTTTATTACATGACGAGGGAACCATTTCTCCAGATGAATTGGAAGTTCAAAGTTAACAATAGGATCCTAATGAGAGAAAAGACAATGTAATCACTTTAGCAGTATAATTCAAATTTGCTCAAAATTCATTTTTATAAGAAATGAGAAATTCCTAACTTTTTAAAATAGCAGCTTTAGTGAGACATAATTCACATAACATACAATTCACCTAAAGTATTCAATTGAATGATTTTCGGTATATTCAAAGTTGTGCAACCATCACCACAATCAATTTCACAGTATTTTCATTAAACTGCTAATTTTCAAACATCAAAATTAAATACCATATGTTCTGCTACAATTCATGTTTAAATGAATTAGTGCAAACAGAATTAGTAAACAATGATTCAGTACAACATAGAAGTCAGGTTGGTTTGAACACAATCTTCTCCGACATATTACTACTTTGTACTATTAAAGCAAAGAGAAAGGCCAGCAGTAAATGAAGAATCTCAGATAAAAAACAGAAAATTCTACAGAAGTACCTTCTTTCAGTCTAAGAAAACAGCCAATTTAGTGGTTTCAAGAATTGCTACCTTTTCCATTATGTTAAGCTTAACAAGGAAGTTCCAACTGCAAAGACAATTCTGCCTGTCTTCAAGAAAATAAATAAATAAATGCTGAAGACTACCCTAGATCATGTTTATAAATCTGATGAAACTATTATAAGCTAGATGTAAGAAGGACTTACTTAAAAAGGAAATTAAGAATCCCAGGGTTTAAAGCTGAAATGATGGGCTGACTGTGATTCCAGGAGCATATATCAGTGGAGATTTAACTGTGCAAGTATTTTTATTAGAATTTATGTTGTTTTTCTTAGGCCTAGTTACAAAGTCCCACAGGTTTTGAGTGATCAACCCGAAACCTATTTTCTTCCACCCACAGTCTATTAGTGCACAAATTTGTGAAACATGAGGTTTAGCTTTTTGAGTTCCCCACCGCCTAGGAATCTTGAGTGGAGCTACAACCTAAGTGAGAAGTATACTCACTTAGGAAGTATACTACTTAGAAGTAGACTGAGGCTACATAAAGTAGAATTATATAGCGGACTCAGAATATGTTATGTAATAAGACACTTTGGATAATCTAAGAACAAAATCAAATCTCTTTGGAAAGCATATTAGAATATCAGAATTGTCATCCTATAAGGCAGTTCCCAGTGTAGAAAAAAAAAGGAAAAAAAACATAATAACACATTTAATGGTTTCCATAATGTATACCATCTTCTACTATAATCAATTCTTCCCAATTATACCAAAAGTTATAACTGCATACTATAACCTTCATGCGTTGAAAGTACATTGAAGGATTATCTAAACAAGCTTCTGGTCGAAAGTACCTTGTTTCTACAGCCATCTTCATAAATAATATTGGTTATGACTGAAGTAATAAGCTAACAGTTCAAAAAAAAAAGTGATTCTTTGCTATTTAAAACTCTTTTTAATGTTGTTACAGTTCCTATAGAATCTCTGACAAGCTAGTAAATAATACCTATTCTTGTCATTGTACTGGTGAGATTCTTCAATACACAAGTCTTTGGTAGTGAAATTTTTCTTCAAATTTGTCTGTCTTATCCTCTCTCTGCCTTGAATCCATCTGCGACTCCAATTACATGTAAATTAGACTTTTTGACTGTACCACACATGTCTCTTTTACGCTGTTCTCTTCTTTATATTCTTTTTCCTTTCATAGCTACAGTGGGATACTTTCTAGTGTCCTTTTTTAAAGTTCCCTAGAGATGGCTGGATGGCATCACCGACTCTGTGGACATGAGTTTGAGTGTACTCTGGGAGTTGGTGATGGACAGGGAGGCCTGGCGTGCTGTGATTCATGGGGTCGCGGAGAATCGGACACGACTGAGCGACTGAACTGAACTGAACTGAATCCTGTCTTCTGCTGTATTCAGTCTGCTATTAAACCCATCCAATAAGTTCTTAATTTCAGATATATCAGTATGCACGTTCAGTTCTAGAATGTCCACTCAACATTTTTTTAAAGGAGATTCCATTTTCACCCATTTTGTTCATCTTTGACTATTTTCTCCAATAAATTAATCAAATTATTTTAAAGTTCGTATCTTTTAGCTGTAATATTTGGGTTATATATGGTTCTATGCCTTTTTTTTTTCTTTCTTGATTACCTCTAACATATTCCTGCTTCTTTGCTTGCCCAGTAATTTGTGATTATATGCTAGTAACTGTGAATAAAAAACTTATCTTTACATACCTTAAAGAAGCTTTCCACATATTGTAGTAAATATACACCACAATCACTGCTATTATCCTGTTTAGGAACTTTAGGGCACAGATCCACCATGTTTGTTTTGCTGAATTCACGATGAGTTTTTCGTTTAACTTCCCATTCTACCTCTAAATACCTTAAATCAACAAAAGGTAGAGTGACTTGAATAGAAATTCCTTTACTATTATGTAAACTTTCACAAAGATGTAAAAACATCTGCTGCCAAATATGTTGCCTCCAGCCACATTTCAAAAGACTTAAACCTTAACAGCACAAATTATAACTTGTGAGGCTTCAAAAATGCTAATAAAATCATCTGAGTTTTTTCAACAACTCAACTTTTACAACTCATATAACATAAGTCACTTATATTTACAAAGTAAACTTTAGTTGATCGTTTTTTCCACATCCTATAGCAAATTTTAAGATTACCAACACATACACAAAATAAGAATGTACGAGTTTTTTTTTTTTCTAAAGTGCTACTTTTGTTCAATTGTGAATACAAATTTCAAATGTACTTTTGATATAAATCCTTGAGAAATATTTTACACATAATGGGGTTATTATTAATTAGATCTATAGACCTCACCTACGTACATAATAAAATATAACTTCTGATCTAATCTTTTAAGTAATTCTTAAAGCAACTTACCAATTATTGAGATTATAGTAAAATCATTACTTACTCCCGTAAATTCTGAACTGTGTTTTGTATAGAAGCAGCTTTCAAGGAATCTAGTATGAGAATGCATGGCCTATGAAAATCAAAGAAAGAAATCAAGATGTATGTATTTGCATATGAAGTAAACCTAAATATCTGAAATACATGTTACAGCATGTACGCACCTTTTACACATTTTCTTTGGTACTGTCACATTCATCTCAGGACTCTGAAATAACAAATTTTTATGACTTTGAAATTAAAGCTAGCTTGAATAAATAAATTTTCAGTCATTTAAAAAAATGTTTCAAATAACTTTAAAATTTCAAATGAGAATTCTTTTCATCATCTCAACTAAGACAAATTCATTTTTAAAATTTATTATTTTCTGTCACTGGTGAAACAGTTTATAAACTTTTACATGTGTCCTTAAGAAGTTATGGAGCTTTAAAATAGCCTAAAAAACAAACTGGAACTTGAATTACTTGTATTCAAAGTTGCCATCTTAAACAAAGATAAACAAGCTAATTGAATCTGTCCTTAATCATATTTTCTTAACTTAATAAATGAAGTCAGTAGAGACAGACTTCTTCCCTTTGAGGCACAAGAAGCAAAGTATTAATGTATATTAAGGGACAAGAGAGGGCTTCCCTGTGGCTCAGCTGGTAAAGAATCTGCCTGCAATGTGGGAGACCTGGGTTCGATCCCTGGGTTGGGAAGATTCCCTGGAGCAGGGAAAGGCTACCCACTCAAGTATTCTGGCCTGGAGAATTCCATGAACCGTCTATGGGGTTGCAAAGAGTTGGACACAACTGAGCAACTTTTCACTTTTACTTTCAAGGATAAGAGATGGGTATTTCTTATTTTTGCTGATTAATTTAAGAATCAATAGATCAAACTTTCTTTAATATGCAGAACTTCTCAGTTATCTTTATTATGCTAATATAACAGTAACTCTCAAGGAGGGAAATAGAACACAGGATTTACTCAGCTTAACTGACTTTAAAATCCTTTTTATCATAAATGCATCTTAAAACAGAACTCAATTTGGGAAACCTGGCTCTAGAAGCAAGAAAGTGAAAGTGAAGTGAAGTCGCTCAGTCGTGTCCAACTTTTTGCAACCCCATGGACTGTAGCCCGCCAGGCTTCTCTGTCCACAGGATTCTCCAGGCAAGAATACTGACGTGGGTTGCCATTTCCTTCTCCAGGGGATCTTCCTGACCCAGAAATTGAACCCAGGTTCTCCCGCATTGTGGGCAGACGCTTTAACCTCTAAGTCACCAGGGAAGCAAGAAAGAACTCCCCTATTCTGCCCCTGTGACATTAAAGAAGAAAACCTTCCTTCTGCCCACTCTGTTCCAGTGACAATAAAGACATAAGCCTTTGCTAGCGAGGCTACTGTTATCCGTATGTATAAAAAATAATTAGGCGACTACCTTAATCAATTACGATACCAAATCTAGACCATAAATATCAGTTTGGAGGTCATTTGAAGAAAAGTTAACAGTAACTATCTTAGCCACAGAAGTCATGTGGATTAACCGTGAGTCTACTTTGAATAATTTTTACCAATAATTTATAAAAATAGAAAGTGGAATGTAAAATATTGTATAGGAGGTGGTGACCAAAACCATCCCAAAGAAAAAGAAATGCAAGAAGGCAAAGTGGTTGTCTGAGGAGGCTGAGAAAAGAAGAGAAGCAAAAGGCAAGGGGAAAAGAGAAAGATATACCCAACTGAATGCAGAGTTCCAGAGAATAGTAAGGAGAGATAAGAAAGCTTTCTTACATAACCAATGCAAAGAAATAAGGGGAAACAATAGAATGGGAAAGACTAGAGATCACTTCAAGAAAATTGGAGATATCAAGAGAACATTTCATGCAACAATGGGTGTGAAAAAAGAAACAGTAAGGACCTAACAGAAGCAGAAGGAATTCAGGAGTGGCAGCAAAAATGCACAGAACTATACAAAAGAAGGTCTTAATGACCTGGATTAATGGCCTGTATAACCATGATGGTGTGGTCAGAAACAGAAAACCTGGAGTGTGAAATCAAGTGGGCTTTAGGAAGCATTCCTATGAACAAAGCTAGTGGAGGTGATGGAATTCTAGTTGAGGTATTCAAGTCCTAAAAGATGATGCTGTGAAAGTGCTCACTCAATATGTCAGCAAATTTGGAAAACTCAGCAGTAGCCACAGGACTGGAAAAAGTCAGTTTTCAATCCAATCCCAAAGAAGGGCAATGCCAAAGAATGTTCAAACTATCACACAATTGCATTCATTTCACGAGCTAGGAAAGTAATGCTCAAAACCCTTCGAGCTAGGCTTCAGCACTATATGAACTGAGAATTTCCAGATGTACAAGCTGGATTTAGAAAAGACAGAGGAAACAGATTAAATTGCCAACATTTGTTGGATCATAGAGAAAGCAATGGAATTCCACAAAAACATCCACTTCTGCTTCATTGACTATGAAAAAGCCTTTGACAATGGAAAATTCTTAAAGACATGGGAATCCCAGACCACCTTACCGGTCTCCTGAGAAACCTATATGAGGGTCAAGAAGCAACAATCAGAACTGGACATGGAACAACAGAATGATTCAAAATTGGGAAAGGAGTATGTCAAGGCTATATACTGTCACCCTGCTTATTTAACTTCTATGAGAAGTACATCATATGAAATGCTGGACTGGATGAATCACAAGTTGAAAAACATCAACAACCTTAGATATGCAAATAATACTACTCTAATGGCAGAAAGGAGATCCAACCAGTCCATTCTAAAGGAGATCAATCCTGGGTGTTCATTGGAAGGACTGATGCTAAAGCTGAAACTGCAATACTTTGGCCACCTCATGCGACGAGTTGACTCACTGGAAAAGACTCTGATGCTGGGAAAGGTTGGGGGCAGGAGGAGAAGGGGACGACAGAGAATGAGATGGCTGGATGGCATCACCGACTCTGTGGACATGAGTTTGAGTGAACTCCGGGAGTTGGTGATAGACAGGGAGGCCTGGCGTGCTGTGATTCATGGGGTCGCAGAGAGTCAGACACGACTGAGCGACTGAACTGAACTGAACTGAATGGCAGAAAGTAAAAAACTAAAGAGCCTCTTGATATAGGTGAAAGAGGAGAGTAAAAAAGCTGGCTTAAAACTCAACAGTCAAAAAACTAAGATCATGGCATCTGGTCCCATCACTTCATGGCAAACAGAAGAGGAAAAAGTGGAAACAGTGACAGATTTTCTTTTCTTAGGCTCCAAAATCACTGTGGATGGTGACCGCAGCCGTGAAAAGACACTTCGTCCTTGGAAGGAAAGCTAGACAAACCTACACAGTGCGTTAAAACCAGAAACAACACTTTGCTGACAAAGGTTTGTACAGTCAACGCTACGGTCTTTCCAGTAGTCATGTACAGATGTGAGAGCAGGAACTTAAAGAAGGCTGAAAGTGAAAGTCACTCAGTCGTGTCACACTCTTTGCTACTCCATGAACTATACAGTCCATGGAATTCTCTAGGCAAGAATACTGGAGTGGGTAGCCTTTCCCTTCTCCAGGGGATCTTCCCAACCCAGGGATCGAATCCAGGTCTCCCACACTGCAGGCAGATTCTTTACCAGCTGAACCATAAGGGAAGCCCAAAGAAGGCTGAGCACTGAAAAACTGATGCTTTTGAATTGTGTTGTTGGACAAGACTCTTTAGAGTCCCTGGACTGCAAGGAGATCAAACCAGTCAATCCTAAAGGAAATCAACCCTGAATATCGATTGGAGGACTGATGCTGAAGCTGAAGCTCCAGTGCTTTGACCACCTGATACAAAGAGCTGTCTCGCCTCGCCAAAAAGACCCTGATGCTGGGAGAGACTGAGGGCAGGAAGAGAAGGAGGCCACAGAGGATGAGATGGTTGGATGGCATCACCAACTCAATGGACATGGATTTGAGCAAACTCTGGGAGACAGTGAAGGACAGGGAAGCCTGACATGCTGTAGTCCACGGGGTCACAAAGAGTCGGATACAACAGCAACTGAACAACAATTATTGCAAAAACTGATGAAATGATGAAGAATAAAAGTACATTTTCCCATAGAAATTGGAAAATTAGCCCACCAGGATGATCAGATAAACTACTAAATAAATGAATCTAGGAAGTTAAAGTAAGATAAACAGATGCAAAAAGAAAGACAATTTCCCTTGATCTCTTTCCTATACCAACAAAATAAACCAAAGAATCCTAAATCAGCATAATTTAATCATACAGTCCACCTGTATCTGTCATAGCCTACCTAGCTATGCCTTATTTGAGAGATAGAATTGTTATATTCATGAGTTTTCCTCCCTTCACATTTATAAAAATGCACTTACTTGAGAATCTTCTGTACCTGAGGACAGTGTTGAAGAAGAATGCAGATCATTATCTAGTTAGAAATAACAAAACAGTTATGTGTGTTTATTTTATGTCTACTACAAAGTAGTGGGATAAAAATTGTAAAGTGTATGCACACTAGTAGTTAAAGGAAAAAGAATACCAGGAAACTACTCAATTTTTTTTAATGGTTAATATTACCAAAAAATCCAAGTGATAGATAAAACATATGATGCTTAAGTAGCTGTCATCAGACAATACATAAACCCTACAGCCAAATCTTGAAATACCACTTAGCTGGGCCATTTTCCCATGAAAAGACAATCCTCATAGAATGCTCATTTATCAAAATCTCTGCTGTTTTAATGCAGAGGACCACTAATTCACTTAGTAATAATTTTTTAACATATGATCACAGGGTGTTTTGCATAAATACACTTTACAGCACAGGAGAATTAGACACAATTGAAAATAATCAGTTACTTTTTCAGTTTTTCTTTCTCCCACAAAAGATACAGGTTTTGGCTAGTATCAATGTTAATGAGTAATATTAATTCTGCTTGCTGCTTAGGCTACAGCTATAAAATATAGTTTGATATTTTTCTCAAAGAAAGTAGGCTTATTTACCTACTTAAGATGTATCTGGATTGCAATATAAAAATCATGGAAGAAAGAGACCCCTACATTACCTAGCCAAATTACTAGTGTCAACACAACCTGTCTTGATTTATACCAAGAGAAAGACAAAGAGGGTAGATTTCATGAAGATACAGGATATGAATTCTTAGCAAGAATATTTTATGAAAAGTGCTATAATAAACGATATAACAGTATAATTTGAAAATTACATTTTGTTTATACATGGGTCTGGGTATCATGAAAATTTCAGACATTTCTTCTAATAAACTAAATGATAAGAAATAATTATACTATTTATACTATCTTTCAACCTCATACTGTTCTCTATAATCATTTTACTTTTGCCATCATTATTAAAAATATGATCCACATTAAGTTTATCACCTATTGTTCTGCTGTCATGTTGGGATTCCTCAGCCTGGGAGTACTGGGATATAGTTTGTGGAAAATCTTCATACACAACTTCTTCTAACCATGGAAAACAAATGACTGCAAGATACCAGTGAGACCTGTTAAAAAAGAAATATAATCTTAACACAAAATCTAAACAATATAGAAGAATATGTTCTAGAACTATAGCTGAGAAGGTGGGTATGACAAATATTAATTCTGAAGAAGTTCACTGTAGTATCTGAACACACATTTCACAACTAATTTAAAAAGTACTAAGACTTCTTAGGGTAAAATCTGAGTAATTCAAACTTACTTTTATATCATTAATATTTCCTGTTGAGGATCTGCTTTAATAAATAAACAGACTTATAGCATCATCTTTTTTCTTTTAGTGCTTAAAGAGTTTGTTCTCTTAAATATTTGAAGATTCACCCTGAATGCTTTTCCTTTTTTATTTAGAAAATCTTTTCTTGAGTACCCCTCACCTCCAAAAAAAAACAAAACAAAAAACTCTATGCTTCAGTCATTATAATCTTGGGGAAATTTGTCATTTTATTTTTTTCACTATATACAACATAAGCACTGTCAAACCAAAATCCAAGACAAATAAACTCATTTATTAAAGTTACTTCCATAGAAAAAAATTTAAACATAACACCTTGATTGACAAACCCATACTTTTTTACTGATTACTGATCTAAAAATGCACAAAGTACTTTTCTCCACCCTCCAATTTTTTTTTTTTAATAATCTGAAATACTCACGACTCATTTACAGGCACAAAGATGTAATCTTTGTTAAAGATGTTTATGTGACGAGTCCATGTTCTTACTCTCTTATGTCTTCTCTGAGCCATTCTGGGAATAAAAAGATAGATATATTTGGTACACATAAAATTCAAAATTTAAGATAAGAATTTCAAGAGTCATTTTATACATTGAAAAATGCTAGTTTTAGTTTATTTAACCATCTTCTTCAAGATATATAATATTTAACAGACTGGAAAATTTGCTTTTATTAACATCTGGCTGTTTTTAAATATGACCACTATATAAACATAAAATAATGGATATGAGAAAGGCAGAAATTCATAAAATGCTCTATAGATTCTAAAAGTGTCTGAACAACTGAATATGAACAGCTATACCTATTTATTCTGATATAAAATATTATCATGAAACCTTAACAGAACTGTCTAAATGTTCTATGTGTGATGAGGGAGTTGTTAAAACTTAATAGAAGAGGAGGGATGAAGTATATATTCTTAAATTTTTAAAGAGGAAACTCTTCTCCCTTTATCTCATTTATAAGAATATTATAGGACAAGGAATTCCCTGACAGTTCAGTGGTTAAGACTTTGCTTTCCAATGCAGAGGATGCAGGTTCGATCCCTGGTCTGGGAGTCAAGATTCCACACGCCTCCTGGCCAAAAAAACAAAAAATAAAACAGAAGCAATATCGTAACAAATTCAATAAAGACTTTAAAAATGGTCTACACTAAAAATAAAAGAACATTATAGGACAATGAGTTAAGCATATGCACCATCCATCTTTTATTTCTTTGACAAATATTAGATTCCTAAGAATAATGAAAATCACTCACACTGCCCTAAAGGAATTTACAAAATAATAAAACTAGAAAAAAAAACTAAAACAAAAAACTAAAATGTACGTTTCATAATTCATTTGTAAAATTCATACAAATGAACTATGGTGATAGCATCTAAGAAAACCATCAAGAAAAAGGTTGGGACACATGAATAATAGTTCCCTTTCTTTATGTCATTAGGGAGTTAAAGAAGGAAGATCTCAAACCAAGTTTGGATGTCAAAAAAGGTTCTAGGAAAGGGATGGCATTTCACAGTTGCATAAAGGAGGTTATGGTATGACATCTGCCTCAGTCCCAGGAAGGACCTCTTTTTAGTTAGAAAATTAAACAAACAATGGTTTGTTCTTATCTATTTATATACCAAGTAACACAGGAAACAGGTATCTCTGCTCTATCCCTGTCCATGAGAATATCTAACTAAACTCACGGGAGTAGATGTTGGGAGTAAAATGGAATCTAGAACGGGCTAAAAGATGTGGTAGGAATCAGACACTATGGAAGAGAACAACTTTGTAAAATAATGAGTCATATGTTTACCAAATTTTCTTATTTCAAAGTGATCCAACCATTACAATGATTATAAATAATTACTTCTACCTAGTACAGAATCTCTTTGTTTGCTATTTGAAAAAATCTTAAAAGAGACAACTGGTCTTCTTTTGTTTTATGTTGGTGTTTGATAAATTTCCTGATTATGCTAACCTTACTTCACTGGGAATACATCAGACATTGGATGGAGCAAGGATGATAAGAGGGAATATAGGGCCACAATATGATCTCTTACTCTCTGTTCCTAACTAACTGGAAAATTCTCAATTAAATGTCTAACAGTTCTCTCCCTGTTCCATAACATACGCGATTATCTTTTGTTCTGAGTTCCTAGTATGTTCTAAGAAATGAGCAAAATGTACCAGGTATAGAGTAGAAAAAAAGACAGATGCAGTCCCTGACCTCATGGAGCTTATATTTTAGAATGAGAAACTGAAAAGAAACAAACAAACATAAAAATTATTAGAAACAGTTTTAAAATAAACTAAAAAGTACCAGGAGAGAAAAAAAAAAAGTGCCAGGAGAAGAAATTTCTGTCAGAAAACAGCAGAGAGCTTAGCATATTCAAAAACTAAAAGGAGGCAGGCTGAGCTGAAGTATAGTAAATGAAGGGAGAGAATGCTGTGAGATGAGTTTAGGGAGACGGACAGAAGTAGATCTTGCTGAATCTCATAAACCACAGCAATGACTGTGTCCATCATTTAGTCTGATATTTCCTAACATTAATAGCTTAAGTTTCCTATAGGATTCATTGGCCATAAATTACGGTTTGTATCCCTCCCAAGTTTGTTTCTGGATTCTTTTTTTTTTTTTTAGCCAATTTGTAGGGATTCTTTGCGTGAATACTAACTGTATACACATCGGCAAGCATTAGTATGAGTATTGGTGTGTGTATATGTATGTATGTGTTCATATGTTTATGGGCATGCGTATATGAAGATATATTATGCATAAGATACATGTAATATCTATCTTACCTGGGAAAACAGGTAAGATAGTTTTGTCTTATGTTTATATATGATCAGGCATATAACATCTAAGTTTTTTCTAAATTTTTAATCAAAAAAAATTTTAAACACAGCAGAATCTACCTTTTCATTTCCTCAGTTTCTAGGTAGGTATGTCAACCGCATAATCTCCACATTGACTAGTAATCTTAACACAAAATGTGGGATTAAGTGTAGGGTGCCAACCATCAATTTCTATACACACAAAAGAGGAGGGCATGAGAAATGTTAAATATCTAACTTGTTTACTACATCCTCCCCTTCCATATATCCCCCTCCGTTAACCCTAATCATAAGGAATATTTTCATACTGAGATTTTCTCCTTAGTTGATCCTGGAAGGCCTTGTCTAACAGCACAAATTTCAAACCTATAAAGACACTCAAAATATGGATGACCACACATTCCAGTTTGTCTAGGTATACAACCAATATACACAGGTTGCCCAGTGTAGCTATTAATAGAGCCTCCTTTTATTCACTCAAGTGTTCCAATTTAGACCATAAATTATACAGCTGCAATACTATAAATAAGAGAAAGAGCTTGAACTTTGAAATTGGAAAGCTATATCCAACTTCTGATAACTTATCTAACTTTTTTAAGCTTCAGTTCACAACAATGGCCATTTATCTCATAAGACTATTGTAGAATCAAACAATAACCTTATGTTCACTGTCCTGGTTCCAAGCAGGTACTCAATAAATGTTAATACTCTCTCTATTGCTATTCTTTTTCTCCAACAACACAACAAACTCAGTTTACCCATTTAATCATCTTTTTAGTTGCTTATTGCTCCTATTATTTTAAAGGGATGAAACAACTCTCACAGCCATTTTTTTGAAGGCCATCAAGTAAAACAAAAATATCTCTGGACTAACAGTTAAAAGATAAAGATTTAAGTACCATCAGTTCTGTCTATCAGAATTCTGACAATCTTTATTGGCCTGCTTCCTCATCTGAAAAATGCCTTACATAACTAAAAGCACTGTTTTGGGAAGAAATAATGTACAAAAATGTACTTTGTAAAGTGGCAGACAAATGTTTACATTAACTTTAAAAAAAATAGAAACACTTAATTTTATCATATGCCTACCACACAGATTATCACACAAAGTATTAGGGGTGGGGAGAAAGGTGAAATAGCTCTTTGCTCACAACTATTCAAGTTACTGCTAAGATAAAAAAAATTACTCCTTCTTCTTTTTTGCCTGTCCCTAACCACTGCTCAGACCCTGATGCTGGGAAAGACTGAAGGTGGGAGGAGAAGGGGACAATGAGAATGAGATGGTTGGATGGCATCACCGACTCAATCAACATGAGTTTGAGTAGACTCTGGGAGTTGGTGACGGACAGGGAGGCCTGGCATGCTGCAATCCACGGGGTCGCAGGGAGTTGGACACAACTGAGTGAATGAACTGAACTGAACCACTGCTCTATAAGTTTTAGAATTAATCAAAAAAAATACCTGGATGGAAATTCAGCTAAATTGTGGGGACAAATATAGTACTTTTTATAATGTTACCTCAGTTTAATTTAATAGTAGTATGTTAGTGAGAGTCCGGAGAAGGCAATGGCAAGCCACTCCAGTACTCTTGCCTAGTAAATCGCATGGACAGAGGAGCCTGGTGGGCTGCAGTCCATGGGGTCGCTACTAGTCGGAGACGACTGAGCGACTTCACTTTCACTTTTCACTTTCACACATTGGAGAAGGAAATGGCAACCCACTCCAGTGTTCTTGCCTGGAGAATCCCAGGGATGGTGGAGCCTGGTCGGCTGCCATCTATGGGGTCGCACAGAGTCGGCCACGACTGAAGCGACCTAGCAGCAACAGCAGTGAGAGTCCAACCAGGAAAACATAAATCTTCATATATATTTAAGACAGATAAAATGTAATGCAAATTATTGGCTACAGTGGTGATAGAAAAAGTACAAAGCCACAAAAGGCAATCAGTGAGGCAACCAGAGCTGGGCACAGTAGGACAATGCTACACCCAATGCTGAAGGGGAGAGTGAAGAAGTAGAACTTAGAGCTCTATCTGTCCAGTGAAAGAAGAGCCTAGGTCTGTCCAGTGAAAGGAGGGCCCACAAATGAACTAAAATCACTACCAAAATAACTGCCCAAGGCAAAGGGGGTAAGGAAGAAACATCCTGACATCTTCTTTCCTTGCCATCCATCCAACCTCCAACATTCCCAACAGAACAATTGGAAATGCAACCTGCAAGAGTAAGTCTCCCTGTGATGAGGAACAGAACAGTGGAAAGGTGAGAAATTACTTTCAGAACAGACAGGCCCAGGACATGCGCAAGTGGTAATACTGCTCACTTTAGGAAATACAGTAAGAAGGTATTTTGCTAGGAGCATCAAAATAGTAATGCTTTCCTCTTAAAACTTAAGTATATTGCAAGACTGACTTACGAAAGATTTGGATTATCTTCTGTTAAATTATTTTCCTTTCTTGTCAAGCATTTGTAGAAAAAGCTACTAAAAATATGACTTCGTTCAACAAGTTCATCTGATGCCTTCTCCAATATAAGATACCTATAAAGTAACAACACCACAAAAGTAAGTTATTTTTAGATTTTACCTGGTTTTCCTCCAATTATTTTATGTGTTCTGAAAATCTTCATTTATATGTCTAATTAGAGTCGAAGCAATCTTGCAGTTTGCTCTGATTTTGTTTTTTGTTCTTTAACTACCTTACCTTCCATCAAGATCAATTAAAGCAGAAATTTTCCATGTTCTCATTCATTTACTTAACACATATTTCTCAAGTTCCTACTATGTGCTAAGTACCGTATTTATACTAGCAACATTAAATGAGAGGGGGGAAAAACAAGTTCCTGCCCCCAGAAAAGTGAGGGTAAAAAGGAAATATTAATCAAATAATCATGCAATCACATATAAAACTGAAACCATGACATTCCTAAATAAATCTAGAGAAACTTTAATAATTCTTGAGACGCAGTTCAGTTCAGTTCAGTCGCTCAGTCGTGTCCGACTCTCCGCGACCCCATGAATCACAGCATGCCAGGCCTCCCTGTCCATCACCAACTCCCGGAGTTCACTCAAACTCATGTCCACAGAGTCGGTGATGCCATCCAGCCATCTCATTCTCCGTCGTCCCCTTCTCCTCCCGCCCCCAACCTTTCCAGCATCAGAGTCTTTTCCAGTGAGTCAACTCGTCGCATGAGGTGGCCAAAGTATTGCAGTTTCAGCTTTAGCATCAGTCAACTAATCACTAAATCCTTAGTCCATTTCCATATAAAACAATTCAACACAAGCTTATATTTCAATCACTTAGTGATTAAATCTCTCATATTTAGAGAACTCTGGTACTGTTAATAGTGTAAAAAGGTTAAAAAAATGACGTTGCAATTGCTTTTATTAAAAAAGCATAAAAGACAAACTCAGCTTGAATTATTTTTAATGTGGTCATGCAGAGCATATAGTGTGTGAAAGGAGACACAAAGAATGCCTTTGGTGTGCTCCAAGTATTATCTTAATCTGAATGATGATGACATGGGTACATATATATGTGAACATTCATGAGCTGTACACTTAAAATTTGTGTACTTTCCTACTTGAAAGCTATTCATCAATTTTAAAAATAATTAGGAAGTAGTTTAAAAAATTAACATAGGATCCCCTCTGAAAAGAATTCAAAGAGACAGAGATACAGGCACTTCAGTGAAAAAGTATACAAAAATACTCTTAGAATCAAATTATAAATAAAGTTTTAGTAATTATTTCCAATAAAATATATCAAAATTAACACCAAAGATGATCTAATATATCTCACAAAATATAAATTTGACACTACTTAGGGATACAAAACTTAGGAAGATGTAAGATGCTCAACTTTTAGAAGGAAAAATCATCCTAATGCCACCAATAACTTTAAAATAAGGCAAAATATTATATGAACCATAAAAGAGATACAAAAAAGGTATTATGAGAGTTAATAATACCTGTTTAATCAGGAAAGGTTTTCAAGGAGGTAACACTTGTGAGGAAGGGGAGTAAAATTTCAAAGGGGAATAAAATTTTAACACGTTAAGATAAACAGGAGAATATTCCATGAAGCAAGAGTAACAAGGCATTAAGGCAGAAGAGTGGCTAAGGAATGGGCTTTGTTTAGTAGACTGATTATAATTTAATTTTGCTGGACTATGCAATAGGCACAGGGTTATTAGTAAATGGCAGAAAAGGCAGATTAGTGTCATATTATCAAAACACTCAAATGCTTGACTGAACTCACTTTGACAGGTAATAAGAATAAAAGTTTCTAATGAGAATTGCATTCATGAAGTAGTTTATGAATAATAATGGTGGTAATAATATACTTAACAGATAGGAAAACAAAGACAAAGGATATAAAAAATTAATTTAGATAAGTATACTAAAAAGATCGATGACAGAAGAAAGATAAATGAATTTGAGAGACCAAATCTACTACTCAGGCAACTGAGTATGTAGAAAAGAAAGAGAAGGTAAAGAGTCAATGATAATGGAAACTTCACTTCCAGCCCAGATGGAATAAGAGGGATCAGATTTACACTCCTATTTGAAACAAGCAAAAAATCAAACAAATTACATGAAGCAATAGTTTTTAAAACACTGCACATCAGCAACAAAGAATACTGACGCTTGAGAGATGGTGAGCTCCATAACTGCCTTAGCTTACTGCCTTGATACATTTCAGATTACCACACAGAAAGGAATAATCCAGATGAAAGATGGTAGACTCCCTGAGTTTAGGAGATGCTGAGAGTCAGGAAAGATTAAGGCAGCAAGAGTTTGCAGATCAAAATACAGGAAAGGAAAAAGCAGTATAGATAGAAAACCCCAAACATATGCAGAGCATCCTCCTCAAGAATTTAGCAGAATACTGATCACTGCATGTACGTAAAGAAGACACTTAAGACTGGAAAAACTATCTGAAAAAAGTAGAGAGACTGGTACCCGGCATTCATGCAGATTGTAGGAATACTGCCGGTTGCTACCAGCCAGGCTGGAAAACCCCATAATTCATGAGAAACTGAGTACAGTATTCAGAAGGGTCTTTCCTCAGTAGTGGGGATTAATCTGTTGGTCTTACCTAATAAATCTTAAAAAGAAAGAGTTTAAAATCATTGAACTGTTTCCAAATCAGTGCAGCTCAGTTGCTCAGTTGTGTCTGACTCTTTGCAACCCCATGGACTGTAGCACACCAGGCTTCCCTGTCCATCACCAACTCCCAGAGCCTACACAAACTCAAGTCCATTGCATTGGTGATGCCATCCAACCATCTCTTCCTCTGTCGTCCCCTTCTCCTCCCGCCTTCAATCTTTCCCAGCATCAGGGTCTTTTCAAATGAGTCAGTTCTTCACATCAGGTGGCCAAAGTATTGGAGTTTCAGCTTCAACATCAGTCCTTCCAATGAATATTCAGGACTGATCTCCTTTAGGATGGACTGGTTGGATCTCCTTGCAGTTCAAGGGACTCTCAAGAGGCTTCTCCAGCACCACAGTTCAAAAGCATCAATTCTTTGGCATTCAGCTTTCTTTATACTCCAGCTCTCACAACCATACATGACTACTGAAAAAACCATAGCTTTGACTAGACAGACCTTTGTTGGCAAAGTAATGTCTCTGCTTTTTAATATGCTGTCTAGGCTGGCCATAGCTCTTCTTCCAAGGAGCAAGCATCTTTGAATTTCATGGCTATAGTCACCATCTGCAGTGATTCTGGAGCCCAAAAAAATAAAGTCTCTCAATGTTTCCATTGTTTCCCCATCTATTTGCCATGAAGTTATGGGACCGGATGCCATGATCTTAGTTTTCTAAATTTTTGAGTTTTAAGCCAAATTTTTCACTCTCCTCTTTCACTTTCATCAAGAGGCTCCTTAGGTCTCTCACTGTTTCCATTGTTTCCCCATCTATTTGCCATGAAGTGATGGGACCAGATGCCATGATCTTAGTTTTCTGAATGTTGAGTTTTAAGCCAAATTTTTCACTCTCCTCTTTCACTTTTATTAAGAGGCTCTTTAGTTCCTTTTCCCTTTCTGCCATAAAGGTAGTGTCACCTGCATATCTGAGGTTATTGATATTTCTCCCAGCAATCTTGATTCCATCCAGCCTAGCATTTCAATGATGTACTCTGCATATAAATTAAATAAGCAGGGTGACAATATACAGCCTTAATGTACTCCTTTCCCAATCTGGAACCAGTCTGTTGTTCCATGTCCAGTTCTAAATGTTGCTTCTTGACCTGCATACAGGTTTCTCACAGGCGGGTCTATGGGGAGTTTAATCTTAGAAGGCAACATAACCAGGAGAAAAAAGAGAAAAAAGAAAATCCACAGAATACAAGCCTAAGAGCAACTGTGGAAAAGGAACTTTCCCATGAAAGGCTCTAACCTAACAACCTAATGCACAGCCTGGCCTGCTCACAGGACAAAGGACTGAGTGAGCCCCAAAGGAGAGATGGCTGGCTGCATATTGGCCCCGCCCCGCCCAGAGGCAGAGAGGCAGGCTTTCAACAGCCAGAGCTGGAAGGCAAGGGGCTGCTGCAATCTAAACCCCAGAGACGGCACCTTCTGCCAAACTGTGAGCAGGCTCCCAGATGCTAACCAAGTTTTCCTGAGATCCTGGATGGTGGACAGCCACCAGGAGGGTCGCAGCCTGAGATCAGCTCTCCAGAAGAGACATATGGCACATCTGAGATAGTGCTCTCAAGGCACACACAGGAAACCAAGCAGCTGGGACCAAGGAGGTAATTGAGACACATGACCCACCGAGGACAGTGAGCTCACCAAGAACCTGATCACCTGAGCTGCTCAGACCTGGAAAGGGCACAAAATGCACGCCCAACCCACAGAGACTGAGCCAGAACTGTGTCTGAGTGTCTCCTGTGGAGGTACAGATCAGCAGTGTCCTGCCCCAAGGAGGGGGCTCTGCATGCAGCAGACCTGGGTATGGCATATGCCCTCTTGGAGGAGGTTGCCATTAGCCCCACCATAGAACCACCAGAACTTACACAGGACTGGGGAAACAGACTCTTGAAAGGCACAAACAAAACCTTGTGTGCACCAGGACCCAGGAGAAAGGAGCAGTGACTCCGCTAGAAACTGACCCAGACATGCCCATGAGTGTCCAAGAGTCTCTGGAGGAGGCGCAGGTTGGCGGTGGCCTGCGCAGGGTCAGGGGCACTGAGTGCAGCAGTGCACGCACAGGACCTTTTGAAGGACGTCACCATTATCTTCATTACCTCCACATAGTTTGGCCTCAGGTCAAGCAACAAGGAAGGAACACAGCCTTTCCCAGCAACAGAAAACTGGATTAAAGATTTACCGAACATGGCCCCGCCCATCAGAACAAGATCCAGTTTCCCTGAGTCAGTCTCTGCCATCAGGAAGCTTCCATAAGCCTCTTATCCTTATCCATCAGTGGGCAGACAGAATGAAAAGCACAATCACAGTAAACTAACCAAACTGATCCCAAGGACCACAATTTTGTCTAGCTCAATGAAACTATGAGCCATGCCATGTAGGGCCACCCAATATGGATAGGTCATGGCAGAGAGTTTCCAAATAATCTGTTTCAAAACAAAATTCAAAAATATTTATAGGAATATACCAATATCCAATAAAAATATCACCAGACATGCAAAGAAGAAAAAAAGACAGTATGACTCATAATGAGGAGAAAAATCAGTCAACTGAAACCAACCCAGAACTGACAAGGATGCTAGAATAAGTAGAAGAAGACATTTTAAAAGTTATTATATAATAATTATATTCCATATATTCAAAAAGCTACATACATGAAAGATATTTTTAAAAAGACCCAAATAGAACTTCTAGAGATTCATTCTACAAAGTTCAAGATGAACAGTAGATGGGAACATGAGACTTTTAAGTCTTATCCTTACTAGAATAAGGACAGCACTATTATTAAAATGATAGGGCTGAAATTATATGATGATAATAAATTGATTTGGGAATGGTCAGTGAAATAATCAGGAGACATCTTGAAAAATAAATGTTAGAAATGTGGGTCTAAGGATATAGTACAAAATGAGGGCAAGAGACAAATTATTGTTGCATGAAAGTTTATAAAGCTTTTTTATAAATTCCTTCAGCTTGGCTATATAAAAATTGAAAACTATAATAGAATAGTGATATAGATTTTTTTTAATGTTGGTTAACTTTTCCAGCACTTAAGGACACAAAAAGAACTATATAGCTGCTTCTTCCTGGTTCCCAAAGTGATGTGTCATTGTGTAAGTACTTTCATCAATAATACTATAGTCAAAGCATCAAGCATCACTGACTCAATGGACATGAGTTTGAGCAAAATCTGGAAGATGGTAAAGGACAGAGAAGCCTGGCGGGTTGCAGTCCATGGGGTCACAAAGAGTAGGACCCAACTTAGTAACTGAACAACAAAAAAGTCAAAGAAGTATCAATCAACAGCAAGCAAATAACAAAAATGAAAACAAAACAAGAGTAACTCTTCTCAAGTATATAGTATCTATGGGAAGTAAAGGAATGAAACTGAACTTGTCAACACTAGAAAACTTCGCTAGACAAAATTTTTCAAATCTGAAATTTTAGTGGGTTATTTTCAGCTAGAGTTAAAATACTTCAGAGAAATATACTTTAAGATTCACATCAAAACCTGTAAAACAAATGACATAATGACATGATCATGTTTCACTGTACTTACTTAAGATAGAAATCAATGATTACATCATTAAGAAACTCTCCTTCTTCTAAGCACTCCAGATCTTCATTAGTTACTCCTAAACCCCCTTTAGTAGGTGGTGGAGGATATACAATCAACCTTAAAAAGTAAAAATAAAAGTAAAATATATTAATAATGAAAACTCTGGTCTCAAAGGGATTTGTTCTTTGGGACAATACAGGGCAGTAATATTCAATAACTAAAATCTTAGGGTAAAAATATTTGACACAATACAATCAACTATATTTTCCTTCCCTTGTTTTCACAAGCTACTAATAGTACTGTCACTGAGTATCTTTTCATTTCCAATCCTTCCCATGTGGGCTAGTCTCAGTTTTTGCCTAATCATCAGGTTATCTCACTATCACTGAGGATGTCTCTCTTCTGTACAATATTTAACTTTCAACAAACTGAATAAACCATATAAGATTCTCCTATGCCCCAGTTTCCACTGTTAAGTTTGAATCCCCAAGACTAAAACAGTCAGCAGTCAAAAACTATGTTCTCCTACTAGTAACTAGTCTACACCAGCTGGACAGTGAAGAAATAACATGGGAGCTTAGGAGACAAGTTTCCCATAACAACATGCTTACAATATAAAACTTAGGAGAACATAAAGGAAATAAACCATCAGATCACAACCAGAAAGAAGTGGAAAACAAAATGACAACTAATTAGGCATTTTTCCCTTTGGTACCCTCTCTTAAAGTTCAGAAATAAGAGCAGTTGTGAATTCTGGTTATAATCTTGAAACAGACAGGGTGGTACTCACTGCACAAATATAGTCAATAATAAAGGTATAATATGTACTTGTTGAACTGGAAAGATTCAAGAAGGTAAGAATCAACTGCAATTGATTTAATCTTTGCAACCATTGCACCTAAATTAAATAATACGGGAAATTTTTAAGTCATAAAATGATAATAACTATTTAATGGCTATTTCCCTATCCTGTGCTGTCCGTTTGTTTTTTAACAGAGAAAAGGAATCATGTAGCAGAATAGAAATTATTCTCAAATGCAAAGACTCCCTTATTCTACTTTAGTACCATAAGAAGACACAAAAAAACCCAAATATGATCAAGAAAGTAACTTGTGAAGGGAAGTTCTGATAAACTTAAAAGTACCCAAAATTGAGGCACACTTTAGTAAGCAATTTCTCTTTTCCTATCATATATTCAGATATGGGATCAGTTCAGTTCAGTTCAGTTAATTGCTCAGTCGTGTCCAACTCTCCGTGACCCCATGAATCACAGCACGCCAGGCCTCCCTGTCTATCACCAACTCCGGGAGTTCACTGAAACTCATGTCCACAGAGTCGGTGATGCCATCCAGCCATCTCATTCTCTGTCATCCCCTTCTCCTCCCGCCCCCAACCTTTCCCATCATCAGAGTCTTTTCCAGTGAGTCAACTCGTTGCATGAGGTGGCCAAAGTATTGCAGTTTCAGCTTTAGCATCAGTCCTTCCAATGAACACCCAGGATTGATCTCCTTTAGAAGGGACTGGTTGGATCTCCTTGCAGTACAAGGGACTCTCAAGAGTCTTCTCCAACACCACATATGGAATATATAATCTTAAAAACCATATGCTGCTGCTAAGTTACCTCAGTCGTGTCCGACTCTGTGTGACCCCAGAGACAGCAGCCCACCAGGCTCCCCTGTCCCTGAGATTCTCCAAGCAAGAAACTAGAGTGGGTTGCCATTTCCTTATCCAATGCATGAGAGTAAAAAGTGAAAGTGAAGTCACTCAGTCGTCCAACTCTTAGCGACCCCAAGGACTGCAGCCTACCAGGCTCCTCTGTCCATGGTATTTTCCAGGCAATGGTACTGGAGTGGCTTGCCATTGTTTCTATTCACATATTTTCAATAAAGGCTTTGACACATTTGACATCGTGGCTACCATTTCTGACTTCTTAAAACATAAAACTCAGTGAAGTGGCATTGACGTCTATTATTTCTATTATTAACTGTCAGCAAGAAAGCAAAACTGAAAACATTTAAAAAGGCAAATACTTAAAATCAGCAACATTAATGAAAACTACTAATGTGTCCACCTATTACAAACAGGATATGACACAGTACATACTTCTGAACAGGTCCGGTATGCCTGACTTCTCGCCATTCCTCATCTGGATTAGAAGTAATAGAAAGTGAGTAGCAACCACTGCTTTGCTTCTGCAGTAAGGTGTAAGTAGGTTTGGCTGTATCTGTATTTGAGGGCTGACCCCCAAAAAAGAAAAAATGGCAAAGTAAAAGGTCTCCTTATACCTGTACAATTACATATTAACTCTCAAAAGGACAAAGTCAGAAGTTAAGACTTGTAAGAGAAAATGGGACTAAAAGAAATACACACCAATGAGTTATATACATATATACACACAGATACTCTTAAAATTTCTACAGAGATATAATCAAATCAAAATAATACTCTGGAGCAAAAGATAATGTACTATGGATCAAAGTTTAACCTGAAGTGTTACTTATAGGTCCAGGTTTTACAATTTTAGAATCTGAAAACAGTGCTGTTCAAAATGCACAAAAGAGGTGATAAGTAGTAGGAATGTTTTTAAAAGACTGATAAGAGTTTATAACAACACAAACTGATATTTTATTATTAAATGGAAAACTATGATATAATTTATATATACAGTGTAATTATCAGGCAAAATTTTCCAATATTATGCAAAAGCCAGTGGTAAAGTCTTAAACACCTTATCTTTCACTAATGTGTCTTTCTACAGACCTTTAAAATAACAGATTAAAATAATAAACAAGCCTCTAAGGTGGTGCTAGTGGTAAAGAACCCGCCTGCCAACACAGGAGATATAAGAGACGTGAGTTCGATCCTTAGGTAGGGAAGATCCCCTGGAGAAGGGCACAGCAACCCACTCCAGTATTCTTGCCTGGAGAATTCCATGGACAGAGGACCTTGTCAGGCTACAGTCCATAGGGTCTCAAAGAGCTGGACATGACTAAAGCAACTTGGCATTTAGCAAGCCTCTCACAGATTCCCCTAATACTAACATTTTTTTAAAAACCACAGTACAATTATCAAAACTAAGAAATTAAAGTTGGTATGATACTATAAACTGCAGACTTTATTTTGATTTTACTACTTTGTCCACTAATAAATTTCTTTTGTTTCAGGATCCTACAATTCCTTCATCTTTCTTTATTTTTCATGACCTCAGTATTTCTTAAGACTGTTGGTCAGTTATTTTATAACTGGGTTTGTTCGATTTTTCTCATGATTAGACTGAGGTTATAAAATATTGAGAAAAACAATAGAGAAGTAATGTACCCTTCTCCATGCATGATGTGTCAGGTTCGTTATGTCAATATATTTTTATTACTGGTAATATTAACTTTGATCACGTGGGTTAAAGTGATGTCTGCGACGTTTCTCCACTGTAGTTACTATAGTGGAGAAAAAAAGTTACTTCTTTTTTGTAATTAGTATTTAAGGTGAGAGACTAAGATGATGCACATATCCTGACCTACTTTAAGTTTTCACCCATTAAATTTAGCATCTCTCCATGGATCTTACCTGCAACAATCATAACTATGATTTTCCTAGTGGTGGTTTTATATTTCTCTTGTTCCTTTTACATTTTTTAATTGCAATATTTTTCTAAGAAAAAATTGTCCCTTGCCCACCTTTTATTATTTGTGTTTTCATACATCCGTTCAGTTAATTACATGTATCAATATACATTAAAGGGTATATATCTTATTCTCCAGTAATAATCGCACGTTATCATTACTGATTTTGTTGATCTGTTTCTAGCTTTGGCACTGGGAATTCCTTTAGGTTGGTTCCTGTGACCTTTGACAAAGCACAGCATTCTAAAATCATGCTAATTTCAATGAAAGCATTTTTATCCAACTGCTCCCCCCCGCTCACTAATTACATTAATCATATGCTTACCTGAGACACTGATTTCATCTTCATTTCTTCAGTAGCAGCAGCAGGGAAAGAACAAGCTGAAGCACAGTAATAATGAATAAAAGAACTTTCTTTTGAAGACAAGTTCTGAAATAAGGGAAGTGCCTGAACCCAAGACAATGGATAAGAAAGCTCTAATTCTCCATTGGTTGTACTTATTTCTGTCATAATGTCTTTCAATTTCAATTCTTCTCTCTGTGAAATAGAACTGTGTAGCTCAAGGAAAATGAATTCAGTCGATTTTGCTATGAAAGAAAAAAAGAAATCGGTTTTTATCCGTAGTATTATTTTTCAAGGGGATTAAAATTAAAATAATTTGATTATTAGTAACAGTAAGGATGGTATATAGCTCAACAAACTATTTTGCCTGTTAGTTAATAACCCAGGCAAATAAAATCCCCAAGCAGCCCATTAGTAACCGAAAACCAAAGCTCACAATTTTAGACTCCTAGTGCATCAGAATACAAACTCCACAATGGTACTGACTGCTGTGTCTCCAGTACCTGGCATTCATTCAGTTCAGTTCAGTTCAGTCGCTCAGTCGTGTCCGACTCTTTGCGACCCCATGAATCACAGCACGCCAGGCCTCCCTGTCCATCACCAACTCCCGGAGTTCACTCAAACTCATGTCCATCGAGTCGGTGATGCCATCCAGCCATCTCATTCTCTGTCGTCCCCTTCTCCTCCCGCCCACAATCCCTCCCAGCATCAGAGTCTTTTCCAGTGAGTCAACTCTTCGCGTGAGGTGAGTAAATATTTGTTAATGACTGAAATATATACATTATATATAAAACAGCCAGCAAGGAGAAAGCTGCTATATAGCATAGGGAGCTCAACCTGGTGCTCTGTGATGACCTAGAGGGGGGTGGGATGGGGAGTTGGTAGGGAGGACCAAGAAGAAGGGGCTATGTGTATACTTATGGCTGGTTCACATTGTTGTATGGCAGAAAAAAAATCATATTATGAAACAATTATACTTCAATTAAAATTAAAAATTAATTTTAAAAATATTTGTTAATGAATGCATGAATAAGTAAATGACTATTAAACAATTATTTTTCTCTAGCCTTCTCCATATAGCAAATCTGCCCATTAAAATTTTCATTCAAACAGTTCCTTCAGAATCATCTTCTTTCATCAGTCATTTCAACAGTGGTTTCTTTTTTTTTTTTCTAGATGTATCTTTTATTTTTTTTTTTATTGGAGGCTAATTACTTTACAATGTTATATTGGTTGGTTTTGCCATACACTGACATGAATCCACCCCGGATGTACATGTGTTCCCCTTCTTGAACCCCCCTCCCACCTCCCTTCTCCCCTTATCCTCCCTCTGGGTCATCCCCGTGCACCAGACCCGAGCATCCTGTATCATGCGTCAAACCTGGACTAGTGATTCGTTTCACTTATGATAATATACATGTTTCAATGCCATTCTCCCAAATCATCCCACCCTCACCCTCTCCTACAGAGTCCCAAAGACGGTTCTATACACCTGTGTCTCTTTTGCTGTCTCGTATACAGAGTTATCATTACTATCTTTCTAAATTCCATATATATGCGTTAGTATACTGTATTGGTGTTTTTCTTTCTGGCTTACTTTACTCTGTATAACAGGCTCCAGTTTCATCCGCCTCATTAGAACTGATTCAAATGTATTCTTTTTAATGGCTGAGTAATACTCCATTGTGTTTCAAATGACATTCTCACCTCCCACAATGATTATAGATGGCTTAAGCATTTTCCCATCTCCTCTGCTATTTGATCATAAATTTCCCAAATTAATTTGGAAGCAATCAGGATAACAAAATGAGGAATATTAAAGATTTAAAACTCAGATCACTACTTAACATCTTTTATGCAAGGCAGTAGGAGGGGAAAGGTAGAGAGATTAAAGAGATAAGAAATTAATTTACTAATCTGATTTACCTAATTCCAAACCAGACTCCTTTAGGAGCTGGAAACTAAACAGTTGGAAAATATTTCAAGATACATATATATTGATAGATAAGTGTTACAGGAGCAGTGGAAAAGTATTCAATCCAGTCTTAGAAAAATGATACATAAGTAAGTATACCAAGTTTTCTTTTTTAGAAACTAAAGAAAATCTTGAAGATAAAGACTTCTGTATTTTATTTAACTTTGCCACTGATTAGTTCTGTCATAGTTCATTACGAAATAAGGGCAAGAACTCTTAAAGGCAGCTAAGGATGTCAACTGACTAAAAGGTAAGGTACTCCTTTTATTTTAGAAGATAATTTTAATTGGTTGAGTAAAATTATAAGGAGAAATTATGAATAAAGTAATTTATCTTAAACAATATCAAGGGATAAATTATTTTTAATTCAGTGAACTTAATTTCAATTCAATGAAATAATTATATTCCACCAAATTATTTTAGAGGAAAATTATTTTATAGGAGTTCTCAGATAATCTTGACATTTAGAAGAAATCTTTTTATACTCACATTGCTGGCTTAATACAGAGTTTTCTAGTTGGGTCTGAATCTCCTGAAGATAATTTGAGGAGACCCAAAGAAAGAGGATAGCATGACTTCTTTTACTGTGATCATCATCTTTATTTTTCCATAATCCAAACCTCTTTAAATGTGTGGTATCCACTAGCAATGAAATCTCATGTACAGACACTGAAACAAGTAAAAGATAACAAGGTAATAAATTAATCTATTTAGGAATACAACACATGCACTGTATGGACTTTTCTTTAACAATATATTTTTCAAAAAGAATTATATGCAAAGTTTTTCAAAAATATTATTTATAGCACATTTCAGTAAACTTGGCTGAAATACCTAAACACTACTATCACAGTAAAAAAGATCATACACATTAGAAAGGGCTAAATAATTGTTAAATGACAATAAAAAGTAGGAAGTTAGCCTCTCACCACTATATGATCCCAGACTATCTTAACAATGCAGTAAACTAAGCACAGAGTAACTGAAAAAATTATATAATTCTATTTTGGTCAATACTATCAACCAAGATTCCAAATGCTATCATAAGCCACTTAACGCCTATTTTCCTTCTCCTAAAACATTTATCCAAAGATTCTCAAGAGTAGTATGAGCTTCTGAAGGGTCTAAGATAACTTTTTTTTTGAGGCACTGCAGTTTGCAGGATCTCAATTCCCTCACCAGGGATTAAATCTGGACTACAGCAGTAAAATTAAATTATTTTTAATTTAAAAATTTAATTAAGAAATTAAAAGATGCTTGCTCCTTGGAAGAAAAGCTATAACCAACCTAGACAGCACAGACATTAAAAAGCAGAGACATTACTTTGCCAACCAAGGTACATTTAGTCAGAACCATAGTTTTTCCAGTAGTCATGTATGGATGTGAGAGTTGGACCATAAAGAAAGCTGAGCACCAAAGAACTGTGCTGTTGGAGAAGGCTCTTGAGAATCCCTTGGACTATAAGGAGATCAAACCAGTCAATCCTAAAGGAAATCAGTCCTGAATATTCACTGGAAGGGCTGAAGCTGAAGCTCCAATCATTTGGCCACCTGATGCAAAGAACTGACTCACTGGAAAAGACCTTAATGCCAGGAAAGGTTGAAGGCAGGAGGAGAAGGGGATGATAGAGGAAGAGATGGTTGGATGGCATCACTGACTCAATGGACATGAGTGAGCAAGCCTCGGGAGTTGGTGATGAACAGGGAAGCCAGGCACGCTGCAGTTCATGGGGTCGCAAAGAGGTGAACACGACTGAGCAACTGAACTAAACTGAACTGAATGATAGTAAAAGCCCAGAATCCTAGCCACGAAGCAACCAGGGAATTTCTAGGATGAAATCTAAAATTTTTCGAGGTTTTACTTCTCAAAATGTTGAGGTAATCACTCTGAATTAACACTTTCTCCCTTTCACTTAGTGAAAAGAATCTCCTGGAAGGACCTTATTTTTTAACTCAAAGAAACATACAAAACTGGTGTAAAGAAGTCCTGAGGTCATCTGGTCCAACTGTGAGAAAACAAGTAGCTGAACTAGGAGTACAAATATCAGTTAAGTACAAACCCAAGATCGTTACCTATCTGAAATAAATCTCTTACTACTCCTCCCCCTGTTTTTTCCTGGCACAAGGCTACTCAAAATGCAACATCCTCAGCTTGCAACATTGCCATCGGCTGGGAGGCAATTGGAAATACAGAATTCGGGCCCCATACTGGATATACTGAATCAAAATCAGCACTTAAAGAAAAATAAACAAAAAATAAACAGGTAATCCAGATGAACGTTAAAGTTTGAAAAGGATTTTACAATAAGCATTCAAATACTCATTAACTTCTTATCTTAATGTTTTCCAAGACAGCCATTCATTTTTTACTTCTTTCATATCCCCTCCTTCCTTCCACTTTTCTTTTTTTCCACTATTCCATTTCTCCAGGTTTTTTCCCTGTTCCCTTTCTGGATTTCCGTTTCTCTTCTGTGCCTGTCCATACACATGCCTGCCTGCCTTGCCCTCTTCCTTTCCTGTCATGTCTTATTCTAACCTGCTGCTGCTGCTGCTAAGTCGCGTCAGTCGTGTTCGACTCTGTGCAACTCCACAGACGGCAGCCCACCAGGCTCCCCCGTCCCTGGGATTCTCCAGGCAAGAACACTGGAGTGGGCTGCCATTTCCTTCTCCATTCTAACCTACTACCCCTCTTCTTTTTCTACATACTGGCTCCTTTTTTTTTTTTAATGTCTTTTTTTTAAAATTGAAATATAGTTGACATATAATATAATGTTAGTTTCAGGTTATAACATAATAATTTGATATTTGCATACATTATGAAATGATTACCATAATAAATTTAATAACCATCTGTCTCCCTATAAAGTTATTATAATATTACTGACCATATTCCTTATATTGAAGATTATATTTCTGGAGCTTATTTAAATAAATTTATTTTGCCTTATTCACTTAATTTTGCCCAGCTCCCCATCACTCTCCTCTCTGGCAACTAGCTGCTTGTTTTCTTTATATATGAGTCTGTTTCGCTTTTATTTTTGGATTCCACATACAAGTGAAATCATACAGTATTTGTTTTTGTCTGCCTCATTTTGCTAAGCATAGTACCCACTAGATCCACCCATGCTGTCACAAATGGCAAGATTTCATTTTACAGTGGTTGAGTAATATTCCATATATCTCGCATCTTCTTTATCCATTCATCTATCAATAGACACTTAGGTTGCTTCCACATATGTTTGCTTGGTTACTGTGAATAACGAACACTGCAGTGAATACTGGGGGTGCATATACTTTTTCAAAATAGTGTTTTGTTTTCTTAAATATCCTGAAGTGAAATTTCTGAGTCACACAGTTCTATTTTTAATTTTTTCACCAACCTCCATACAATTTTTCATAGTGGCTGCATCAATTTACATTCTGAATGTATTCCAACAGTGCAAGAGGGTTTCCCTTTTTCCTACATACTTTCCAACACTTGGCTTCCCTAGTGGCTCAAACGGTAAAGAATCTGCTTGCAATGCAGGATACCCAGGTCTGATCCCTGGGTCAGGAAGATCCCCTGGAGAAGGGAATAGCAACCCACTCCAGTATTCTTTCCTAGAGAATCTCATGGACAGAGGAGCCTGGAAAGCTATAGTCCATGGGGGGTTGCAAAAAAAGAATCAAACATGACTGAGCAACTAACACTTTCCAACACTTGTTATTTGCTGTCATTTTGATGATGGCCATTCTGACCAGCATGAGGCGGCATCTCGCTGTGGTTTGGATTTGCATTTCACTGACAATCAGTGATGTTGAGTATCTTTTCATGTATCTGTATGTCTTCTTTGGAAAAATGTCTGTTCAGGTTCTCTGCCCATTTTTTAATCAGGTTGTTTGTTTCACTGATGTTGAACTGTATATGTTCTTTATCTACAGATTATAGCACTATCTTTTATGAAATTTTCTTTTGAATCACAGGTCTTTGTTTCTTCTAAACAGCTAATGTTATATTGTTCCATAATAACTTAGTAACATTTCATAATTAAAAATATATGGGTATATATATATATATACACACACACACACATATACATATTCTTATATATTACATATGCCTTATACATTCTTACTACTTATAGTAGCTTCCTAATCATTAGATTTATTATTATAACACATAGTTGTGGATTCTGTACATGGGTATACGGGGGTGTCCAACTAAAGTTACTTCAATCTCATCTTCAGTCTTGGAACCCAGGTTTCTTCTTCCCCAGCTCATTTCTGAAGTGCTATCTGTATATATTTTTCTTGCTCATTCTTTTCATAATTCATTCTATAAAGAGACTGTTCTCTGTGGCTTATTATTTGTTCTCTTAGTGTTGTTTATTCTGAAAGGTTTTTATTTGGGAAGAGAATGAGAAACCTCAATCTCCACAAATTACAGGGAGATTTTCTAATACACTTTGTACTTTATCTAATCCATTAGATAAAAGTGTACTTTATCCACTTTTTCTAATCCACAGGTACTTTATCTAATCCATCAGATAACAAATGGTATAAATGCTCTCTCTTAATCCCTATGCAAAGCCATTTATATGGTTGTGTGTAAAACTAAAAATTTTCTTCATTCTTTACTTACAGTTTCTATTTTCATCCATTTTTATATATCAAAACTTTCACTATAAAAACTATTTTTCTTATCCCTTAATATTACTTGAAGTCATTAAAATAATATACCATTTTAACTCCTTTGGAAGTTACTAAAATAGCGTTAGGTTGAAACACATTATTAATCTTGCATTTCTACAAATTCTATAATAGTAAAAACTATGAAAAACTAGTTGCAGAAATATTTCAGAATTTTTGCTGACCAGTTATTTTATACTCAAAATTACAGTGAAAAGAGGTCATAAGACAATGATAACTTACCTTGAAATGGGATCTTAATATACTTTGTTGTGAACTAAAGAAAAAACAAAAAAGCAAAACAGGAGTTACCACTCGAAATGTGTTACAATTCAAATTTTTCAAAAAATTTTTCTTCTTTAAACCACAAGTAGGTAATCAAAGTCTATGTACTAAAAGTCATCATAAGTCTTTTCCTCAAGAAACTAAAAAGATATTTCACTGTAAAGACTTAGTTTTACAGAAGTTTAAGAACCCTGTGCAAGGAATTTAATTCTCAATATGCTCATTTATAAAACTACTAAGACTACACTTAATATATTTTGAAAATGTTCCCAGAATATTTAAGGAAGAAATAAGATAAAGTCCAAAAGAAACTGCCAAGAGACCTCAGAGTATCGATGATTCTGGTTAATTAACTACAAAGCAGAATTTGATTCTTATCTTTGCTAACATTCCGAGCATTCATTTTTCTTTGTTTCATATTATAAATTTCCTTCTGACTGAGGATTCAGCAAGGTTCCTGCTCATTCCACTACATCTGTGCCAAGACACTAAATTTTCTCTAGGTATCTTTTGTATATATCTGATCTCCTTAATTGTTGATTTTATAATAATAACTTTCAAGAGTTGTGGAACACCTAAATCTTACATGTACCATCTAAAAGAGAGGTCCCTTCAAGTTTGTCAAATTAATTCATGCCTATTGATTTGTTACTTGGTTAGGTTTACCTTTTGTTCAATACATTTATGAAACTGTTGACCAAATCAGGGATATAGTCTGTGAGCAGAAAACAAAATTAAAAATGGTCCTGGTACATGGGTACCTAAATTAACTACCAACAAAGTTTCAAATAAGTAGCAAACAACATTTGGCGAAACCACAGGTTTACTATGACTCTTTTTAAAATTTTTTTCATGCTGTAGTTTCCCAAATATAAAACTCACATTTCATAGTGTAAGTTAGCCACTAAAGCAAAATTTGAGCAGAAGGACAAATGGGGTTCAAATGTTGCCTCTCTTACCCCTACTACTTTTTATGAACAATAAGTAGGTAAACTTAGGCAACTTACTGAACCTCTCAGCTTTAGGTCAGAACCTTAATCAAGAGGAGCTATTATCATTAGACTCTAGCATCTGATTCAGTATGTTATCTAGTCTGATTTAGTCAAATACATCTTTCCTATAACTGCTGTTTATTTCGTGTATATACCCCTTGCATGTGTCACTGGATCGTTAATCTCATAAAATGTATCTTAGCAACTGTAAATAATGAGCTATAGAAAATGAGTATAAGAAGTATTTGCTATTAAGATTTTACAGTCATTACTATGAAATTATGAATTAGAAGTGGTGCATCTATAAATCTGGCTGCTGCTTTCTACATTATTGTTTCATTCTCCCACCATAAGCAACCTTGTCCTATCAAAACTTTCAACTTGACAAGAATCACCTACTCATTTTGCCTTTTTCGATGACTAAGCCAACATGCAACCTTCCCAAAGCCAAAGCCCTGTATGCAGCAAAAAACTGAATCCCTAGTTAAGAAATCAGAAAGATGTTTCTGTGGCAATAAGGTAACCCCAAGTTCTCTGAAATCATACCATATCTATTTAAACTTAAAATTAAAGCTGAACATAAGAGATTTTTTGTAACTTCTAACAACAGCCAGTACAGTTTTTTTAAATATATACTTAATAAACATTTTTCCTATTATTAAAAGTTAAGATCTAAAAATCAAATGAGCAGCATTCTCTACTGCAGCATTCTCTACTGCAGCATTCTCAACACTAAAAAAAAAAAAAAAAAAAGGCAATAATAACTTAAATGTACCACTCTAAAATAATGGCTCTAACTTATATAAGAGTTTCCCACTACAGGTATTTCTCTAGTGCAGCTCAACTGTAACTGTCAGGACAGAGAACAATATCTCCAGTGTCCATAACAATACACAGCAGATACTCATTAAAGATCTGGAAAATGACTAAGTTTAATTCTCTAATATACTATCCCCTCAAAAAAAATAAGAAGTTCTTTACCTTATAAGTTATATAGAATATGACAAACTGTCTGAACAAGAATATATATTAAGTCTTTTGAAAAGGTTGAAATTTTTAAGACTTTTACCCTTTTCCTGTTTTATGGTATTCATTTTTCAACTTTAAAACTTCTTACAATCCCTCCATAGTAACATAACTTTTAATTTTTGAAGAATTCTTCTCAACCTTTCTTCACACACATGTATTTTACCTGCACATATTTACTTTAATTTACTAAACGACGTTCCTATAATCAGACATTTAAGTTTTTTTGTTTTAATTAAAGTCTGCATTCCAATAGACATGAGACAAATTTTTAAGATCTGCTTTATGACATTTATTGGATATCTTCAGTCCTATATTACTTGTAATAGCAAAATACTGGGGACAACTGCAATGTCCAACAGTCAGGAATTCAGAACAATCCAATTATTCCAAAATCGGTAGGTGAATTAATTTAATGTGATTATGGTAAGTGAGAAAACAGTATGCAGAATGTACTGTTCTAGTGGCTCAGGGGTAAAGAATCTACCTGCCAGTGCAGGAGATGCAAGTTCAGCCCCTGAGTCAGGAAGAACCCCTGGAGAAGGAAATAGCAACCCACTCCAGTATTCTTCCCCGTGAAATCCCATGGGCAGAAGAGTCTGGCAGGCTACAGTCCACGGGGTCACAAAAGAGTCAATTAAATAACAATATATAATGCTACATCCTTTGGTTTTAAATATATAAAGTTAATATGAAGAACAAAGAATGATGTATATTTAATAGTAATTTTCTCTGGATAAGCAAGATTATAGGTATTCTTCAAATTGTTCCTTTATTCATTTGTGGGCTTCCCTGGTGGCTCAGTTGGTAAAGAATCCACCTGCAAAGCAAGAGACCTGGGTTTGATCCCTGGGTTGGAAAGATTCCCTGGAGAAAGGTAAGGCTACCCACTCCAGTATTTTGGCCTATACAACTCCATGGACTGTACAGTCCCTGGGGTGGCAAAGAGTCGGACACGACTGAGCGACTTTCACTTTATTCATTTGTAGTTTTTTGTTTGGTTTTGCTTTTTGCCCATAACAAGTCTGCTACTGCTAAGTCACTTCAGTCGTGTCCGACTCTGTGTGACCCCACAGACGGCAGCCCACCAGGCTCCACCGTCCCTGGGATTCTCCAGGCAAGAACACTGGAGTGGCTTGCCATTGCCACCTGAGTGTATAATAGCATAATTAAAAGATTAATGAAAACCCACTAAGAAATATTTATGTTAAATTTTCCTCCCTTAGCTAATCTGTTACTATAACATATTTAGCTTACCCAATTTTTGGCCATTACAAAGAACTCTACAGTAAAAACTGGTCAAACCTGAATTTTAAATGAAAAAGCTAAAAAGTAGGGGGAAGATTAAGAAAAAATGAACAAAATTTCTTAATTTTAAAAATCATCCTAGGCATAACAAAAGCATTAATATCTGAAAATTAGTGATCAGAGAAGATACATTTTAAACAAAATTGCTGTGATATTTTCAATCAAAGCAATTTTAACTATATCATAAGCTACCATTATGGGTACTTCCCAGAATTTGTACATGGCTACTCTGTTGGGATAATAGAGTACATGGTACATGGTCACCAAGTAAACATCTATTTCATGTCTTAAATCATATGCTGTCCTCTTTGTGACGTCTTCTCTGACTGCTCCAGCCAGAGGAGAGCAGAGATCATGTCTTAACATTTTTATATTCCCTGCTCTATCTATAAGACAGTGAAATACTGATACATCTTCTAGGAAAACACTTGAATTATAATTTGATATAGTCAATTCAACTAATATTTATAAGTGCCTATTTAAGTGTGAACCACTTATGTAAAGTATAAAAGGGAGTAAAATATGGTTCTTCATCACAAGATGCTTAAAGTCTAATAGAGAGATCTAGGCAAGAATACAAACAAAAACACAAAGAATAAATCTTACAACAGATGTACAAAGTGCTCTAAGTACACAGTAAAAGGAGATGTTAATTCTGGCTAGGAAGAAGAAATCAGGAAAGGTTTTCTGGAAGAGGAGGTATGTCAGATAAGCCTTAAAATATTTTAACAGGCAGAAAAGTAGTGAGAAAATATGGAGAACTGAGCAAAATCCAATATGGCTTTCATATATAAAATGTGAGCCATTAATATTGAAAAGAAAGTGGAAAAACAAGAGGAACTATTCCTGGATATCCTTAAATAACAAGTTTAGTAATGTGGAGCACTCTGTTGCTGTTCAGACACTCAGTCGTGTCCGACTCTTTGCGACCCCACAGACTGCAGCACGCCAGGCTTCCCTCTCCTTCACCATCTCCAATAGTTTATTCAAACGCATGTCCATTGAGTTGGTGATGCTATCCAACCATCCCTTCCCCTGTCATCCCCTTCTCCTCCTGCCTTCAGTCTTTCCCATCATCAGGGTCTTTTCTAATGAATCAGTTCTTTGCATCAGGGGGCCAAAGTACTGAAGCTTCAGCTTCAGCACCAATCCTTCCAATGAATATTTAGGACTGACTTCCTTTAGAATTAACCGGTTTGATCTCCTTGCAGTCCAAGGGACTCTCAAGAATCTTCTCCAATACCACAGTCCACAAGCATCGGTTCTTTAGCACTCAGCCTTCAGCACTCAAATCCATACATGACTACTGGAAAAACCGTAGTTTTGACTATGTGGACCTTTGTTGACAAAGCAATGTCTATTTTTTAATATGCTGTCTAGGTTTGTCACACCTTTTCTTCCAAGGAGCAAGCGTCTTTCTATTTCATGGCTGCAGTCACCATCTGCAGTGATTTTGGAGCCCAATAAAATAAAGTCTCTCACTGCTTCCATTCTTTCCCCATCTATTTACCATGAAGTGATGGGACCAGATGCCATGATCTTAGTTTTTTTAATGCTGAATTTTATTTATTTTTTTTAATTGGAGGCTAATTACTTTACAATATTATATTGGTTGGTTTTGCCATATATTGACACGGATCCGCCCTGGGTGTACATGTGTTCCCCTTCTTGAACACCCCTCCCACCTCCCTCCTCCCCATACCATCCCTCTGGTTCATCCCCGTGCACCAGCCCCGAGCATCCTGTATCATGCATTGAACCTGGACTGGTGATTCGTTTCACATATGATAATATACATGTTTCAATGCCATTCTCCCAAATCATCCCACCCTCACCTTTCCCACAGAGTCCCAAAGACTGTTCTATACACCTGTGTCTCTTTCACTGTCTCGTATACAGGGTTATCTTTATCATCTTTCTAAATTCCATATATATGTGTTAGTATACTTTATTGGTGTTTTTCTTTCTGGCTTACTCCACTCTGTATAATAGGCTTCAGTTTCATCCACCTCATTAGAACTGATTCAAAGGTATTCTTTTTAATTGCTGAGTAGTACTCCATTGTGTAAATGTACCACAGCTTTCTTATCCATTCGTCTGCAGACGGATATCTAGGTTGCTTCCATGTCCTAACTATTAGAAACAGTGCTGCAATGAACACTGGAGTACACATGTCTCTTTCAATTCTGGTTTCCTCGGTGTGTACACCCAGGAGTACAATTGCTGGATCATATGGCAGTTCTATTTCCAGTTTTTTTGTTTGTTTGTTTTTGTTTTTTGGTAATTAATTTATTTTTTATTGAAGGCAAATTATTTTACAATATTATATTGGTTGGTTTTGCCATACATTGACATGAATTCGCCCCGGGTTTATATAAGTTCCCCCTCCTGAACCCCCCTCCCACCTCCCTCCTCCCTTTATCCTCCCTCTGGGTCATCCCCGCATGCCAGCCCAGAGCATCCTATAACATGCATTGACCCTGAACTAGTGATTCGTTTCACATATGACAACATACGTGTTTCAATGCCATTCTCCCAAATCCTCCCACCCTCACCCTCTCCCATAGAGTCCCAAAGACTGTTCTATACATTTGAGTCTCTTTTGCTGTCTCGTATACAGGGTTGTCATTTCCATCTTTCTAAATTCCATATATATGCGTTAGTATACTGTATTGGTGTTTTTCCTTCTGGCTTACTTCACTCTGTATAATAGGCTCCAGTTTCATCCACCTCATTAGAACTGATTCAAATGTATTCTTTTTAATGGCTGAATAATACTCCATTGTGTATATGTACCAAAGCTTTCTTATCCATTCGTCTGCAGATGGACATCTAGGTTGCTTCCATGTCCTGGCTATTATAAACAGTGCTGCAATGAACATTGGAGTACATGTATCTCTTTCAATTCTGGTTTCCTCGGTGTGTATGCCCAAGAGTGCGATTGCTGGATCATATGGCAGTTCTATTTCCAGTTTTTTGAGGAATCTCCACACTGTTCTCCATAGTGGCTGTACTAGTTTGCATTACCACCAACAGTGTAAGAGGGTTCCCTTTTCTCCACACCCTCTCCAGCATTTATTGCATGTAGACTTTTGGATAGCAGCCATTCTGACTGGTGTAAAATGGTATCTCATTGTGGTTTTGATTTGCATTTCTCTGATTATGAGGGATGTTGAGCATTTTTTCATGTGTTTGTTAGCCATCTGTATGCCTTCTTTGGAGTAATGTCTGTTTAGTTCTTTGGCCCATTTTCTGATTGGGTCGTTTTTTTTTCTGGAATTGAGCTGCAGAAGCTGCTTGTATATTTTGGAGATTAATCCTTTGTCAGTTGTTTCATTTGCTATTATTTTCTCCCATTCTGAACAGATCTCTATAGGACATATCACCCCAAAACAATGAATTTCACCTTTTTCTCAAGTGCACATGGAACCTTTTCCAGGATAGATCACATCCTGGGCCATAAATCTAGCCTTGGTAAATTCAAAAAAATTGAAATCATTCCAAGCATCTTTTCTGACCACAATGCAGTAAGATTAGATCTCAATTACAATTACAGGAGAAAAACTATTAAAAATGCCAACATATGGAGGCTGAACAACACGCTGAATAATGAACAAATCATAGAAGAAATCAAAAGAAACATCAAAATATGCATAGAAATGAATGAAAATGAAAACACAACAACCCAAAACCTCTGGGACACTGTAAAAGCAGTGCTAAGGGGAAGGTTCATAGCAATACAGGCATACCTCAAAAAAAAAGAAAAAAGTCAACTAAATAACCTAACTCTACATCTAAAGAAACTAGAAAAGGAAGAAATGAAGAACCCCAGGGTTAGTAGAAGGAAAGAAATAGTAAAAATTAGGGTAGAGATAAATGCAAAAGAAACAAAAGAGACCATAGCAAAAATCAACAAAGCCAAAAGCTGGTTCTTTGAGAGGGTAAATAAAATTGACAACCCACTAGCCAGACTCATCAAGGAACAAAGGGAGAAGAACCAAATCAATAAAATTAGAAATGAAAATGGAGAGATCACAACCGACAACACAGAAATACAAAGGATCATTGGCGAATACCATCAGCAATTATATGGCAATAAAATGGACAACTTGGAAGAAATGGACAAATTCTTAGAAAAGTACAACTTTCCAAAACTGAACCAGGAAGAAATAGAAAATCTTAACAGACCCATCACAAGCACAGAAATAGAAGCTGTAATCAGAAATCTTCCAGCAAACAAACGCCCAGGTCCAGACGCCTTCACAGCTAAATTCTACCAAAAATTTAGAGAAGAGCTAACACCTATTCTACTCAAACTCTTCAGAAAATTAATGCTGAATTTTAAACCAGCATTTTACTCTCCCCTTTCACCTTCATCAAGAGGCTCTTTAGTTCCTCTTCACTTTCTGCCATAAGGGTGGTACCATCTGCGTATCAGAGGTTATTGATATTTCTCACAGCAATCTTGATTCCAATTTTGATTCTGGCAGCTTTAATCTGGAAGATTCTTACTTCATCCAGCCCAGTATTTCACTGGGGAGCCTGGAGGGCTGCAGTTCTTAGGGTCGCAAAGAGTCAGACACAACTGAGCAACCAAGCACAGCATAGCATTCAGCATACAAGTTAAATGAGCAGGGTGATAATATACAGACTTGACATACTCCTTTCCCTATTTGGAACCAGTTTGTTCTATGCTCGGTTCTAACTGTTGCTTCTTGACCTGCATACAGATTTCTCAGGAGGCAGGTCAGGTGGTCTGGTATTTCCATCTCCTCAAGAATTTTCCACAGTTTGTTGTGATCCACATAGTCAAATGCTTTAGCACAGTCAATAAAGCAGAAGTCAATGTTTCTCTGGAATTCTTTTGCTTCTTCTATGATCCAACAGATGTTGGCAATTTGGTCTCTGGCTCCTCTGCCTTTTCTAAATCCAGCTTGAACATCTGGAAGTTATCAGTTCACACACTGTTGAAGCCTAGCTTGGAGGATTTTGAGCATTGCTTTGCTAATATGTAAAATTAAAGCAATTGTGCAGTAATATGAACAATCTTTGGCATTGCCCTTCTTTGGGATTGGAATGAAAACTGACTTTTTCTAGTCCTGTGGCCACTGCTAAGTTTTCCAAATTTACAATAATTCAAACTCAGTTCACAGTAATTTAAATTAGTAAAATAAGATTCACTCTTTTTGCTATCAATTATACTCCAAAGAAATATTTCCTTTACCATCAAGTAAGTTTTAGAACCCAAAGAATATCAGTGCTGCACATGATTGTTTTCATACATAATCTTCATTAGAGTAGTCAGATTAGAGATATGATTTTAGGGCATTCCTCTACGGTTTCAAGATTTCCTATTTAAAGATATGCTTCAAAACAGATATAATAACATATTCAAAATGTCCTATATAAAATTAATATCAATTCAAATTTCATTTGCACTAAAGAGGCAAGCTGAAAATTGACCTTGCCCAAGAAGCAAAACTAAAGAAAAAAATATATATACTTACTGTAACACAACCTTTAGAAGCTCCTTTTATTTTACCAATATATACAGAAGTAAATATAAAATCCAGTTGTAGATCCATCTCATTTTTAGGTATAAGACAGGAAATGTTTTCCATGACAGGATTATATGGACATAATTCAGATGAAGTCTAACAATGAAAAAATTATAAAATGCATGTAATGCTAAGTATTATATAAATGTTGACAATTATTTTTAAAGTCAAATACTTCTTTAAATTATCATTAATGAGTTTGTGAAGGATTTCACATTGTTCTTACTGTCAAGAAATAGTTGTCTAGAATTTTCCCTTAAAAAGTATGATTTACTTTGAGAAAATTACTCTAGTTGAATCCTAAATTAATTCCATAGGACCTACAATGCAGAAATACATCCTTCTCTGTATCAAATTCATGATTTCAAATTCAGTATTCCCTAGTGGGCTTTATTTTTAACTCAACAAAAATAAATTAAGATTTATATAATGCTTAGTTTAACATGAGTTTTTAAATATCTCTTCTAGTCACCACAACAACCCCATAGGGCAAGTTATTTTTTTCTTTATGCATTTCATAAGTAGAGCTAATAGATATTTGGACTGGTTAAGTGACTTGCTTAAAATAACACTGCTAGTAAGAAGCAAAACTAAGACAAATCAGCTTTCTATCTGCAGGTCAAGGGATATTTCAAGCATATAAAATTGCTTCTATAAACCAAGATGATGCTCTTAGCTACTGCATTCTCAGTGCACAAGAAGGGGATAGAACTGCCTAAGAAGTGCTGACACATCAAATCTGTATGATTTACTATGTGCACTATGTCTCAAAAATCTCAAAAATCATTCCACTTCTGCTCAAAAAATTCACAGCTCTGCTTTTAAGTTATAATAGACTACCAGGCAGTATCAACAGCAGCAATTTCCCAAGATCTCTTCTGAGTTCTACAATGCTTTCGGATGACTTTTTCAACTCCATATTTGCGTAGCTGATACACATTATGCCTCTTTAACCTTAACATCACTAATGACCAAATAAACCACTACTAGAGCAATTATGCACGGGTATTCAGTCTCCTGCCTCTAGAAAATGTTGATTAATCTTCACCTCAAACATGCGCTAGTCATTATTTTTAATCCAACTCACAATGCCATTTATCTGCTTAACAAAATTTCTTTCTTTTTTTTTTATCATTCTCATCTTTTATTGCTTACTGTACTTTTCTTATCCCTTAAGCAAAAACGGGGGAATCTAATCAACTACAGATGGTTCTAATTAGTCAAATAACTGTGTGTTTTAAGTGATAAATTGAGACAAGTTATAAAAAGTTACTTATTGGGTCTCACAATTGATAAAGACTAACTGTCTTTTAAAAGGGGTCAATCCATGTTTCTAACAACTTCATTTAAAACTGGAAACAAGGAAGGGTGCAGAGATATATTCTGCCTTACAGATCTTGGGAGATCTCTATGTTATTTGCTGCTTGGCTGTGATCATATGTTTTCAGCTCTACAAGGGATGTAATTTTCCTTTAACATGATGATTTCATACTGCACTGTCAATTCACATGCTGCCAAGGAAATTGCAATTCATTTAGAATTTTGAATGCATTATCAACACTGCTTTAATTACAAATACAGCCATGCTATCAAGTAGGCTGCTGGCCCAGATGGGCAACAATTGCTACATTTTAACAAAAATTCAGAACACAACTGCTGAGGTGATTTCTGTATGAAGTAACAAATGCAACAGAAACACCCATGAAACAATAATCACCCGATCAGACTGTTTTCATTGAACTGACCAAATTCTTCATCACACTCTATAGAATAACAGCCTTTGCATTATTCAAAAACAACTAACATAAGTTAACCATAATTCTGCACTGGTAGTGACTGACAATCATTTCTTTAAAACAGGAAAATCAGAAGCTGATAATATGAATGAATACTGACAATAAATAACTTGAACCTTACTTTAGAGCTATACTCTTCTAAGACGTATGTCAAAAACACCACTGGCTGACATTAAACCAACACACACTTCCACTTCTGTAAGAAGGAAGAGACAAAGGACTTATCAAACTGATAGGTTTGTGACACTTTTCTAAATGCTTTCATATGTTGTTTCATTTAATACTCAAAATAATCTTGTGAAATAGGTGTTATCACTCTCATTTAGTATATAAGGAAACAGGCTTAAAGAAGTTAAGGAACTTGTCCAAATGGCAGATCCAAGATCTGAACACAGTTCTGTATATCTCAAGAAGTCAGGTTCTTTCCTCTATATCATACTTTTTTAATAGCATGTGAGGAAAAGGAATAATTCCAAGTAGCCCTTGTACTACAAGACTACACAAATATCAGAAAGTATTTCATTCTAGAAAATATTTTGATAAAGTACTTAAATGTTCAATGAGAACCCAAAAAGAGAATATTTGAGTCAGAATATTTACACTGAAAAAATAAAAATGACCAAAAGAAAAATTATATTAAGCCTTTCACTTCAAAATAAAGACAATTATATGCTTCCCTCAAATTAATACAAAAGTTGTCTCAGAATTCAAACTAAGAAATATGTAATTTTTACATAATATTCTGCTTGATGAAACAAAAAAATAATTAGCCAATAGTGTATATTTCACTGTTAATCTGTGAGAAGACAGAAATAAATTACCTGTACAGACTCACAAGTAACCAATGGTAGTTCTGACACTACTGGTTCAGAAGTACTCTCACTTTCATGAGAAACAGCATCATCCTGCTTAGGCTGTAATTTAAGAACTTCTGAACTTTTATGTTCAGTGGGTCCTTCTTCATCACTGGAAACAACAACTAAAATGGAAAAATGTATTTTTTTAAATGTGTCACAATAATCACATATAAAAAGAGAATTTTCTAATTCATGCAACATATCTTTTGTAATTCCACTGAACTGAATAATCTAACTTTATTCAGTTTAGAAAGTAGCCAGTCATTCATTATCTGATTTATACTAGTTGCATACAATGTTTTCACATCAGTGCTATTATTTGGCAGTTATCTGCAACCTTACTCTCTGGAGGAAGAAGGTATTTTAAAATAGATAAAGCCATTAGGAGAACTTAGGAACAGATTCTAGTTCTAATAATATATTAATGCCATCATTCTAAATTGTACTCTAAGTTCTGTTACATTAGTTTTTTCTAAGAAGAGGAAACGAATGGCTATGGAAAAATGTAGGAGACTAGTCACTAGATATCCTTTAGAACCTTTTTTGTACCATGTAACTGTATCAAATACTTGAAAATTAAAATCAAAATTAATGACAATAAATAAATAGCACTTAAACTCTCTGTACTTCAGCTTAATCAATCAAAATGACAAGTATGGTCCTTACAGATTTGTGCAAAAAAAAAAAAAACTACTGATGAGATACTGATGAGTACACTAATAAAAAAAAAAAAATTTACTTCTGCTTCCAACTACTCCATTCCTTATACCTAAATTAATACTGCAAAATTAATGACATCCCAAAACCCCAAGTCTTTTTTCTCCTGAAGGTAATATATTCCACACGGATGTAATAAATAACACAGTGCCTCAGCAAAATTTCTTTGACAGGAGAAATAAAACAACTAAGCAGAGTAGAGAAAATTAATTGCTTTTATTCTTCTCATGTTACTTACTTGGTTCAGCAGAGATAAATGATGGGTTCCCTTCACTGTGTTCACTTAAATCAGGTTTTTCTATTGTGTCCAATTCATTCTCATTCTTCACAACTAGAGTAGAATTCCCCACAGTATCAGAGGAAATAGAGCTCTCAAAAGTTTCCATAGTTGAACATTCAGAGGTCATTTGAGGAGAAGCACTGAAAGCCAACTCCTGACCACAAAGTGAGGGTAGTTGAGCAAAATCACTTTCTGTGGATTCATGTGTAACTTCTTCAAACAGTTTTGGATCCTCATGATAGTTTTCACTTGACTTTTCCAACTCAGTGAATACTGCTGGGTCATTTTCTTGTTCTTTCTGAACATAAATAAATGCATACGAAAATCAGCATTTTTCAAATTTAGCTAACACGAAGAATCTTTTTTAAGTTTAAATTCCTATAAAGGTAAAAATACCATATCATTTCTATAACTATAGGAATAGAAAAGTACACAATCACACTACATTACTCTTGCCAAAGTCTCTCAAGTATTAATATAAAGATATAAAGCTTGGTCTGTCCAATCAGATGCCTAAATATTTTTTAAAAGAATGGGAAGAGGAAACTCCCATATTTACAAGTGGTTCAGAGTCTCCCACAATCTAAGTCAACTTTAAATAAGAGAAACATTTTTTACAGCTTTATTTTGAAAAAGAGGCCATTTGACATTATGTGACTTTAGTTACAAAAGCAAAAAAATTAAAAACTTAGGATAACAATATGAAAAATTGCAAAAATCAATCACTGCTTTCATATCTCTCAGTTCAGTCACTCAGTCGTGTCCGACTCTTTGCGACCCCATGGACTGCAGCACATCAGGCCTCCCTGTCCATCACCAACTGCCGGAGTCTACTCAAACACATGTCTATTGAGTCGGTGATGCCATTCAACCATCTCATCTGCTGTTGTCCCCTTCTCCTCCTGCCTTCAATATTTCCCAGCATCAGGGTCTTTTTAAATGAGTCAGTTCTTTGCATTAGGTGACCAAAGTACTGGAGTTTCAGCTTCAGCACCAGTCCTTCCAATGAATATTCAGGACCAATTTCCTTTAGGATGGACTGGTTGAATCTCCTTGCTGTTCAGGGGACTCTCAAGAGTCTTCTCCAACCCACAGTTCAAAAGCATCGATTCTTTGGCGCTCAGCTTTCTTTATAGTCCAACTCTCACATCTCTATTACCATATAAACCTAAATCATGTTTATAATTATAACTCAAAGGCACTGCAAAGTCCTGAAATGCCTTGTGAAGCAAAGGACTCAAAAAGCTATCTCCAAAAAACTATCTCCTTACACTTTTATTGTTAACTGTATACTAAGTTTTTGAAACTAAGTAATGTATGCATTAAGTATTATAATTCCTACAACAGGTTTCCTGAACTCTGGAAAAAGAGAAGTCTGTAGAAACTGGAAGTAAATTACTACTGATAGAATGCTGCTAAGTCACTTCAGTCGTATCCGACTCTGTGTGACCCCATAGACGGAAGCCCACCAGGCTCCCCCATCCCTGGGATTCTCCAGGCAAGAACACTGGAGTGGGTTGCCATTTCCTTCTATCAGACTGATAGAATAGTCTGGTAATAATTTCACAGACCAAGTGAAAAAGCAATTGGCTAGAGAGTATGACCATTATGAGGTTAAAATAAGGCAGAGAGAAGAAATAGGTCTGTAGGATATACAACAAACCACTAAGGAAAGGCTGGAATCAGAGGAGAAATAGTTTAAACTTTTTCACTTGTTCATAATACAGTTAGCCCTCTATATGTGCAGGTTCCACCAACTATGGGTTCCACCAACTGCAAATGGAAAACATTTCCAGAAAAATAACTCTAGGGATTTACAAAAGGCAAAACTTGAATTTGTCATGCACAGGCCACTATTTACATAGCATTTACATTTTTTCACATTCATTTACATAACATTTACAATGCATTAGTTGCAAGCAGTCTAGAGATGATTTAAAACGTACAGGAAGATGCAGATTATATGCAAATATTATATCATTTAATATAAGAGATTTAATTTAAGCATCTATGGATTTGGAATGTCCAAGGTCCTAGAACTAATGCACTGTAGATACTCAGTGATGACTGTATTTGAAATTTGTTCCCATAACTGTATTACTGCAAGAAAAATAAAGTTGCATTTAAAGTATTAAAAAAAAAAAACAGAATCAAAAAATAGGCAAAGAAAAAAGTCTGATGATAAAAACAGAAAGCTAGGAGAACATTATTTGGTCACAGTCAATTCATTTTGACATCTAAATACATCTACTTACTGTCTGTTCTGCTGACTTATACAGACAAGTAGGATTATGAGAATCAGGTAAAGTACTTCTAAGCCTTTTCTTTCTCTTCCTGGAAATCAGAGTGGGTTCCATTCTTGAAACAGAATTTGTATCATCCTTGTTTCCACTCCCCTCTTCAAGACGGTCACAATCTCTACTTCCACTACTGAGGTCTAAAAAACAAAAGAGACATTTTTGGCCAAAAAGAACATAAAGAATCCTCTTCAGAAGAGCTCAGAGAAAACATCAAAATTGCTATACTACTCTCAGAGCTAGATTTTTTAAACTCCACTGTTAAAAAAGCATACCAACATGGATAAATATAAAGACACATCCCATTTTAAACTGCATTCACAAAGCAAATATTCATTATACAAAAAATATGAGACAAAGGAAATATATTAAAATGTAGTATTAGTAACCAAAGCAAAGCAACCAAACCATATTTTCCTTTTGCTATAATTGCATTTTATTATGATAAAGAAAAGTCTTAATAAAATTTTGAAAATTAGTGTCTTAAATGTTTTTTAAATTCACTGTGATTTTAGAAATTACAACTAATTTAGACACTGGTTTTCTTTTTTAAATGTGTTAATACATATATTTCATAACTGAAAGGGGACAATAATTTGAAACAGTAGAGTACTGATCACTGCTCTCTTAAAAGAAGCCAAAATCTCTCTCCTCAGCAGATAATTGTGGTATGTAATCATTCATAAGGCAATCAATTACTTTCACAGTTTATTTCTTAAAAAAAAAATCAAGACCCTTTAATTTTAAATCTCCAATAAATCTATTACCCTACAGAAGAGGAGGGGCTTCCCTGGTTGGCTTAGATGGTAAAGAATCTGCCTGCAATGCAGGAGACCCTGGTTCCAGCCCTGGGACAGGAAGATCCCCTGGAGAAGGAAATGGCTACCCACTCTAGCATTCTTGCCTGGAAAATTCCAAGGACAGAGGAGCCTGACGGAGCCCATGGGGTTGCAAAGAGTCAGACATGACTAAGCGACGAACATGTTACATATCACAGAAGAGGAAGTGCTCCCTTTTTAAAGTCAACAAAGCATTATTCTGAAATGCATTTCAAGTATTATCAAACATGCTTAGTATTTCAGGTATCAAATATATGTACTATATAAAATACATTCCAAAAGGTTCTACATAAGGTTATCCTAATAACTGAAGATTATCTTGAATTTTTTTGCTTTCTGAATTATACCATGTAAGTACCAACTCAGATATTGTACCATTTTATATAAGAGATTTAATCACTTATGGATTTGGTACATCCAGGGTCCTGGAATTCACACAAAGCAAATCCCAAAGCAGCTTCCTTGAATTCATAAACTTAAACCTATGTAACACTGACTGTTCTGATCACTTCATTTACTCAAAGCTCTTCAACAATGGCCACCTCCTATTCCAATTATTCTTGCTCTTACTCTAGTTTTCAGTTCAGTTGAGTTCAGTCGCTCAGTCGTGTCCGACTCTCCGCGACCCCATGAATCACAGCACACCAGGCCTCCCTGTCCATCACCAACTCCCGGAGTTCACTCAAACTCATGTCCACAGAGTCGGTGATACCATCCAGCCATCTCATTCTCGGTCGTCCCCTTCTCCTCCTGCCCCCAACCTTTCCCAGCATCAGAGTCTTTTCCAGTGAGTCAACTCGTCGCATGAGGTGGCCAAAGTATTGCAGTTTCAGCTTTAGCATCAGTCCTTCCAATGAACACCCAGGATCGATCTCCCTTAGAATGGACTGGTTGGATCTCCTTGCGGTACAAGGGACTCTCAAGAGTCTTCTCCAACACCACAGTTCAAAAGCATCAATTCTTCGGCGATCAGCTTTCTTACTCTAGCTTTATAAACATCTAATGACTAACATTCATAATACTTCTTTTTCATTGCTTAAAAGGCAGGCACAGGGACAGAACTGAGGCCAAAAACGTAAACCATGAACAGTATTCCAAATTCCAAAGACAACACTCTTAACTCTTTCCCCCAGAAAAATAAACTACCCCCAAATGATCAACACGGTATTTTGAAAAGTACAACAAATTTTATTTGCAATTCTATAAACTGTAATGGTTTTCTTTGTAAACTGTAAACAGTGAAGGACAGGGAAACACAGCATGCTGCAGTCCATGTAGTCACAGAGTCAGACATGGCTGAGCAACTGAACAACAGAAACTATAAAGGCAGGCAAATATAATTTCTACATATAATACTGGATCAAGCTATAATTTTGAAACATAAATACTACAGCAAAAGAAACCGATGCAGGATTAGCTCAAGATGGCAGAGTAGTTGGATAAGAGCTCACCACCTCCTTTCGAAAACATCAAAATCACCACTCAACAATCATCAACAAAAAAAATGCTTGAATCTACCAAAAAAGGATACCCAACATCCAAAGACAAAAAGGAGTTCTCAGTGAGATGGTAGGAGGGGCACAATCACAATAAACTCACATTTCATACCTACAAGGTGGATGACTCAAAGGGAGCAAAACAATTTAACCACAGAAGTGAAAATTCTGAGCCCCACATCAGGCTTCCAACCCTGGGGGTCCAGCAACAGAAGGAAGAGTCCCCAGAGAATTTAACTATGAAGGTCAGTAGAGTTTGATCACAGGTTTTTCACAGGACTAGGTGAAATGGAGACTCCACTCTTAAAATGTTCATACAAAGTCTGTGCAAACCAGAACCCATGGTCAAAAGGCAGTGACTGGGCAGACTTAACTGCTAGTATTGAAGGGGCTACTGGGGAGGCTTGGACTCACTGAAAGGGAAAAGCACACTGGCAACAGCAGTTCTAAATGACACATTAGACCAGGTGGACTTAACTGCTATCTATAGACTATTCCATCCAAAAGTAGAAGAATACACATTCTTCTCATGTGAAAATGGAATATTCTTTGCATTGAACACATGCTGGGCCACAAAGAGAGCACCAGTAAATTTAAAAACACTAAAATCATATCAAGTATCTTTTCCAACCAGAACACTATGAGACCAGAAATAAACAATGAGAAAAAAGCTAAAAAACCAAGCATGTAGACTAAATATGCTATTAAACAATCAATGTAACACTGAAGAAATTCAGTCCAGTTCAGTCAGTCAATCATGTCTGACTCTTTGCAATCACATGGTCTGCAGCCTACCAGCTACCCTGTCTATCACCAACACCCAGAGCTTGCTCAAACTCGCATAAATCGAGTCAGTGATGCCCTCCAGTCATCTCATCCTCTGTTGTCCCCTTCTCCTCCTGCCTTCAATCTTTCCCAGCATCAGGGTCTTTACCACTGAGTAAGCTCTTCACATCAGATGGCCAAAGTATTGAAGCTTCAGCTTCAGCATCAGTCTTTCCAGTGAACACCCAGGACTGATTTCCTTTAGGATGGACTGACTGGATCTCCCTGTAGTCCAAGGGACTCTCAAGAGTCTTCTCCAACACTACAGTTCAAAAGCATCAATTCTTCAGTGCTCAGCTATCTTTATGGTCCTACTCACATCCATACATGACTACTGGAAAAATCATACTTTTGACTAGATGGACCATTCTCAGAAAAGTAATGTCTCTGCTTTTTAATATGTTGTCTAGGCAGGTCATAGAGCAAGCATCTTTGAATTTCATGGCTGCAATCACCATCTGCAGTGATTTTAGAGCCCAAAAAAATAGTCTCTCACTGTTTCCATTGTTTCCCCATCTATTTGTCATGAAGTAATGGGACCAGACACCATTATCTTAGTTTTTTGAGTGCTGAGTTTTAAGCCAGCTTTTTCACTCTCCTCTTTCACTTTCATCAAGAGGATCCTCAGTTCCTCTTCACTTTCTGCTATAAGGGTGGTGGCGTCTGCATAACTGTGGTTATTGATATTTCTCCTGGCAGTCTTGACTCTGGCTTATGCTTCATCCAGCTGGACATTTCACATGATATACTCTGCATATAGGCTAAATAAGCAGGGTGATAATACACACCCTTGACATACTCCTTTCCCAATTTGGAACCAGTCCATTGTTTCATGTCCGGTTTTAACTGTTACTTCTTGACCTGCATACAGATTTCTCAGGAGACAGGAAAGGTGGTCTGGTATTCCTATCTCTTGAAGAATTTTCCACACTTTGATGAGATCCACAAAGTCCAAGGTTTTGGCATAGTCAATAAAGCAAATATTTCTCTGGAACTTTCTTATTTTTCTATGATCCATTGGATGGTGGCAATCTGATCTCTGGTTCCTCTGCCTTTTCTAAATCCAGCTTGAACATCTGGAAGTTCACAGTTCACACACTGCTGAAGAGTCACTTGGAGAATTTTGAGCATGACTTTACTAGTGTGTGAGATGAGTACAATAGTGCGGTAGTTTGAGCATTCTTTGGCATTGCCTTTCTTTGGGATTGGAATGAAAACTGACCTTTTCCAGTCCTGGGGCCACTGCTGAGTTTTCCAAATTTGCTGGCATACTGAGTGTAACACTTTCACAGCATCATCTTTTAGGACTTGAAATAGCTCAGCTGGAATTTCATCACCTCCACTACCTTTGTTTGTAGTGATGCTTTAAGGCCCACTTGACTTTGCACTCCAGGAGGTCTGGCTCTAGGTGAGTGATCACACCACCATGGTTATCTAGGTCATGAAGATCTTTTTGGTACAGTTCTTCTGTGTATTCTTGACATTTTTTCTTAATATCTTCAGCTTCTGTTACATCCATACCGTTTCTGTCCTTTATTGTGCCCATGAAATGTTCCCTCGGTATCTCTAATTTTCTTGAAGAGATCTCTAGTCTTCCCCATTCTATTGTTTTCCTCTATTTCTTTCCACTGATCACTGAGGAAGGCTTTCTTGCTAGTCTCTGAAACTCTGCATTCAGATGGCTATAGCTTTCCTTTCCTCCTTTGCCTTCAGCTTCTCTTCTTTTCTCAGCTATTTGTAAGGCCTCCTCAGACAACCATTTTGCATTTTTGTATTTGTTTTGCTTGGGGATGGTCTTGATCATTGCCTCCTGTACAGTGTCACAAACCTCTGTCCATAGTTCTTCAGGCACTCTATCAGATCTAATCCCTTGAATCTATTTGTCGCTTCTACTGTATAATCGTAAAGGATTTGACTTAGGTTATACCTGAATGTTCCAGCGGTTTTCCCTACTTTCTTCATTTCTGTCTGAATTTTGCAATAAGGAGTTTATGATCTGAGCCACAGTCAGCTCCCAATCTTGTTGTTTTTTACTGTATAGAGCTTCTGCATCTTCGGCTGCAAAGAATAAACTCAATCTGATTTCAGTACTGACCATCTGGTGAGATCCATGTGTAGAGTCATCTCTTGTGTTGTTGAAAGAGGGTGTTTGCTATGACCAGTGCATTCTCTTGGAAAAACTCTGTTAGCCTTTTCCCTGATTCATTTTATACTCCAAGGCCAAATTTGCCTGTTATTCCAGGTATCTCTTGACTTCCTACTTTTGCATTCCAGTCCCCTATGATGAAAAAGAAATATCTTTTTGGTGTTAGTTCTAGAAGTTCTTTTAGGTCATCATAGAACCGTTAGACTTCAGCTTCTTCGGCACTAGCAGTTGGGGCATAGACTTCGATTGTGTGTTATTTGCTCAGTCATGTTTGTCTCATTGCAACTCCATGGATTAGGGCTCACCAGGTCCCTCCATCCATGGGATTTTCCAGGTAAGAATACTAGTTGGTTTGCCATTCCCTTCTCCAGAGGATCTTCCCGACCCATGGATCTAACCCGGGTTTCCCAATTTGTAGGCAAACTTTTTACCATCTGAGCAACTAGAGAAGACTCTAAGTGGAGCACAGACTTGTATTACTGTGACACTGAATGGTTTGCCTTGGAAACAAACAGAGATCATTCTGTCATTTTTGAGACTGTGCTCAAGTACTGCATTTTGGACTCTTTTGTTGACTATGAGGGCTACTCCATTTCTTCTAAGGGATTCTTGCCAGGAACAGTATGAAAAGGCAAAAAGATATGACACTGAAAGATGAACTCCCCAAGTTGGTAGGTGTCCAATATGCTACTGGAGAAGAGTAGAGAAATAACTCCAGAAAGAATGAAGAGATGGAGCCAAAGCAAAAACGAATCCCAGTTGTGGATGTGACTGGTGATGAAATAAATTCCGATGCTGTGAAGAACAATATTGCATAGAACCTGGAACGTTAGGTCCATGAATCAAGGTGAACTGGAAGTGGTCAAACAGGAGATGGTGAGAGTGAACATCAACATTTCAGGAACCAGTGAACTAAAATGATCTGGAATGGGTGAATTTAATTCAGATGACCATTGTATCTATTACTGTGGGCAAAAATCCCTTAGGAAAAATCAAAGAGGCTATCAAATACCTAAAGACAAAACAAAAGCACAATGATCCAAAATCTATTGAGATGCAGCAAAAGTATTTCTAAGAGGGAAGTTTATAGCAATATAATCTTACCTCAGGAAGCAAAATCTCAAATAAACAACCTAAGCTTACACCTGAAGTGACTAGAGAAAGAACAACAAGCAAAATCTAAGGTTAGTAGAAGGAAAGAACTCATACAGACCAGAGCAGATATAAGCAAAATAGAGCCAAAGAAAACAATACTAAAGATCAATGAAACTAAATGTTAGTTCTTTGAAAAATAAACAAAATTAATAAAACTTTACCCAGAGTTACCGACATAAAAGACTCAAATCAATAAAATCAGAAATGAAAAAGAAGTTAACAACTAATATCACAGAAATACAAAGGTTCATAGCTGTATGTCAATAAAACAAGCTGGAAGAAATGGAAAAATTCTTAGAAAGGTACAATCTTTCATGACTGAACCATCAAGACAAAGAAAATATTAACAGACCAATTACAAGCATCAAAATTCAAACTATGACTTACAAACTCCCCAAAAATAAAAGCCCAAGACGAGATGGCTTCAGAATTGAGTTCTATCAAACACTGAGGAAAAAGCTAACACCTAGCCTTCTGAAACTGTTCCCTAAAACTGCAGTGGAAGGAAAACTCTCAAACAAATTCTCTCAAGCCACCATCATCCTGCTATCAAAACCAGAAAAAGACATCACACAAAATAAGAAAATTACAGGCCAATATCACTGATGAACACAGACATAGAAATCCTGAACAAAATACTAGCAATCCAAATTCAAGAAAACATTAAAGGTGCATACACCATTATCACATGGGATTTATTCTAGGGATGCAAGAATTTTTTCAAAATCCACAAATCAGTGTGCTACACCACACTGACAAACTGAAGAATAAAAGCTGTATGATCATCCAAAAAGCTTTTCATAAGAAAAGCTTTTGACAAAAGTCAACACCCATTTATAATAAAAACTCTCCAGAAAGTGGGCAACATAATAAAGGCCTACAAACCTGCTGTTTGTAGAAACAAACCTACAGTTAACATCATACTCAATAGTGAAAAGCTAAAAGCATTTTCTCTGAGATCAAAACAAGATGAGGATGTCCACTCTCACCACATTTATTCAACATAGTTTTGGAAGTCCGAGCTATAGCAATCAGAGACGAAAACGAAGTAAAAGGAATCCAAATTGGAAAAGAAATTAAATTGTCACTGTTTGCAGATGACATGATACTATACATATAAAATCCTAAAGATACTACCAGGAAACTACTGGAGCTCATCAATTAATTTGGTAAAGCTGCAGGTTACAAATTAATACAAGAAATCCACTGCATTGCTATACACTAAACATGAGAGATCAGAAAGAGAAATTAAGAAAACAATCCCATTCACCATTACATCAAAAAGAATAAAATACCTTGGAATAAACAAACCAAGACCTGTACTCTATAACCTGTTAAGACACTCATGAAAAAAATCAAAAATGACACAAACAGATGGAAATATATATCATGTATTTGGACTGAAAGAATCAATATTGTCAAAATGACTTTACTACCAAAGGCAATCTACAGATTCAATACAATCTGTATCAAATTATCAATGGCATTTCTTATAAATCTTAAAATTTGTATTGAGACACAAAACGCCCTGAATAGCCAAAGCAATCTTGAGAAAGAAAAATGAAGCTAAAGAGATAATGCTCCCTGCCTTCAGACTATACACTTCAAAGCACAGTTATCCACACCGTAGGGTATAGGCACAAAGACAGAAAAACAGATGAATGGAATGGAATGAAAAGCCCAGAGACAAACCCATGCATCTATGGTCAGTTAATCTATGACAAAGAAGGCAAGAATATAAAAAGGAGAAAAACCAGTCTCTTCAATAAATGGTGCTAGGAAAACTGGACAGCTACATGAAATTTGAAAATTCTTTAAAACCATACACGAAAATAAGCTTAACATAGATTAAAGACCTAAATGTGAAACCACACACTATAAAACTCTTAGAGGAAAACATTGGCAAAACACTCTGACAAAAACTGCAGCAATGTATTTTTTATTTATCTCTAAGAATAATGGAAATAAAAATAAAAATGAACAAATGAGAACTAAACTAAATATTTTTGTACAGTTGCTGCTGCTAAGTCACTTCAGTCGTGTCCGACTCTGTGTGACCCCATAGACGGAAGCCCACCAGGCTCCCCCATCCCTGGGATTCTCCAGGCAAGAACACTGGAGTGGGTTGCCATTTCCTTCTCCAGTGTGTGAAAGAGAAAAGTGAAAGTGAAGTCGCTCAGTCGTGTCTGACTCGTAGCGACCCCATGGACTACAGCCTACCAGGCTCCTCCGTCCATGGGATTTTCTAGGCAAGAGTACTGGAGTGGCTTGCCATTGCCTTCTCCGTTTGTACAGTTAAGGAATCATAAATACATGAAAAGACAATCCAAACCATGGGAGAAAGCAATTGAAATGATGTGACCAACAAGGGATTAGTCTCCAAATTTTACAAACAGCTCACGTGACTTAATATCAGAAAAAACAAACAACCCCATCAAAAATGGGCAGAAGATCAAACAGATACTTCTCCAAAGAAGATATAAAGATGGCCAAGAGGCACATGAAAAGATGTTCAACATCACTAATTAATTCAGTTCAGTTCAGTCGCTCAGTCGAATCCGACTATTTGCAACCCCATGAACTGCAGCATACCAGGCCTTCTGGTCCCTCACCAACACTCAGAGCTTACTCAAACTCATGT